>NW_020174269.1:1539238-1657260 GCF_003031525.2 Neophocaena asiaeorientalis asiaeorientalis
AAAAAACAAACAACCCAATCCAAAAATGGGCAGAAGACCTAAATAGACATTTCTCCAAAGAAGATATACAGACTGCCAGCAAACACATGAAAGAATGCTCAACATCACTAATCATTAGAGAAATGCAAATCAAAACTACAATGAGATATCATCTCCCACCAGTCAGAATGGCCATCATCAAAAAATCTAGAAACAATAAATGCTGGAGAGGGTGTGGAGGAAAGGGAACCCTCTTGCACTGTTGGTGGGAATGTAAATTGATAACAGCCACTGTGGAGAACAATATGGAGGTTCCTTAAAAAACTACAAATAGAACTACCATATGACCCAGCAATCCCACTACTGGGCATATACCCTGAGAAAACCATAATTCAAAAAGAGTCATGTACCAAAATATTCATTTCAGCTCTATTTACAATAGCCCGGAGATGGAAACAATCTAAGTGTCCATCATCGGATGAATGGATAAAAAAGATATGGCACATATATACAATGGAATATTACTCAGCCATAAAAAGAAACTAAATTATGCTATTTGTAATGAGGTGGATGGACCTAGAGTCTGTCATACAGAGTGAAGTAAGTCAGAAAGAGAGAGACAAATACCATATGTTAACACATATATATGGAATTTAAGAAAAAAAATGTCAAGAAGAACCTAGGGGTAAGACAAGAATAAAGACACAGACCTACTAGAGAATGGACTTGAGGATAAGGGGAGAGGGAAGTGTAAGCTGGGACAAAGCGAGAGAGAGGCATGGACATATATACACTACCAAATGTAAGGTAGATAGCTAGTGGGAAGTAGCCGCATAGCACAGGGAGATTAGCTTGGTGCTTTGTGATCGCCTGGAGGGGTGGGATAGGGACGGTGGGGGGAGGGAGGGAGATGCCAGAGGGAAGAGATATGGGAACATATGTATATATATAACTGATTCATTTTGTTGTAAAACAGAAAGTAACACACCATTGTAAAGCATTTATACTCCAAAAATAATAATAAAATAAAAATGGGGAAAAGATGTGAACAGACACCTCATCAAAGAGGATATACAGATGGAAATAAGCATATAAAAAGATGATCAACATCATTTGTCATTAGGGAATTGCAAATTAAAACAACAATGAGATATCACTACACACCTGTTAAAATGGCTAACATCCGAAAAACTGACAATCCCAACTGCTTTGCAAGGCTGTGGAGCAACAGGAACGCTTATTCTTTGCTGGTGGGAATGCAAAACTTTGCAAGACAGTTTGGCAATTTCTCCCAAAGCTAAACACTATCTTACTATATTTTGTGGGTTGAATTGTTTCCCCCTCCCCCAAAATTATGTTGAAATCTTAACTCCTAGTACCTGTGATGTGACCTTATTTGGAAATAGGGGCTTTGCAGATGTAAACAAGTTAAGATGATATCATACTGGATTAAGATGGACCCCAAATCCAGTAACTGATGTCCTTGTAAGAAGGAGACATAGAGACGCAGAGAAAGAGAGACACAGACACACAGAAGGGAAGACGGCCATGTGCAGACAAGCAGAAATTGGAGTGATGTATCTACAGGCCAAGGAATACCAAGGATTTCTGGCAGCCACCAGAAGCTAGGAAGAGGCAAGAAAGGGTTCTTTCCTAGAGTCTTCAGAGGGAACATGGCCCTGCTGACACTCAATTTTCACTTCATTTCTAAACTCCAAAGCTGAGAGAATAAATTTATGTTGTTTTAAGCCACTCAGCTTTTCATAATTTGTTACAGGAGCCCTAGGAAATTAATATATCATACAATCTAGCAACTGTACCTCTAAGTATTTACTCAGCTGATTTGAAAACCTACATCCACACAAAAATGTGCACAGGAATGTTCATAGCAGCTTTATTTATAACACCCAAAGCCAGAAGCAACCAAGATGTCCTTTAATAGGTGAGTAGATAAATAAACTGTGGCATATACATACAATGGGATATCATTCAGCTATAAAAATAAATGACCAATCAAGCCCCCCCAAAGACATGGATGAACCTGAAGTGCATATTGCTAAATGAAAAAGGTGAAACTGAAAAATTATATGATTCTAATTACATGACATTCTGGAATAGGCAAAATTATAGATAGAGTAAAACGACTGATAGTTGCCAGGGGTTTGAAAGGAGGGAGAGAAGGTTGAATGTAAAGCACTGGGGGTTATTTAAGGAGATGAAACAACTTTGTAAGATACTGTAATGGTGGACACATGACATGATCCATTAGTCTAAAACCGTAGAATTTTACAGCACAAAAAATGATCCTTAATATATGTAAATTTAAAAATTATTTAGGAGGTCAGGGGATCCCAGCATGGGATATAGACTGTGACAAAAGAATCTTTCTTACAAATGCACGAAACAACCACACTGAAGGGAATGGATGGTGGTCCTAATCTAAGCAACTTTTGAAATGATTGTAGTCTGTATAACTAAAGGCAAAAAGAACTGTACATATGCTGTACTGTAGTTGATAAAGTCCACAGGTACGGGTATGGGTTAGCAATTCTGGTACTGTTATATGTACTATGGAGTTGAACAATTAAGTACATGGATGGCAGACGATAGGCGTCTTCACTGTTGGAGGTGGGAAGTTACAGATTAGATAAAAATCAAAAGAAATCTGAATAAAGTATGGACTTTAATTATAATTTAATATATAATTTATATATGTATATAAATTCATTTATGTTTATTCCATTGCATTAACTCAAGTTACTAGGTAAGAAACAAATTCACGTGCCTCATTTTTTTATGGTGGTAAAAGTGAAAAATTCTTTTCTCTCTGATCTTTTTAGGTGTAGATGTATTAATTATGTATGTGGACTTGTTTAAAAACCAATCTATTTTTACATTTATTCTTCTTCAAGATAATTTCTACTTGTAGATATGGCCAACAGTTTATAAAAATTAAGAGAGACCAGTTGACTCTCAGTTAAACTGTTCATCTGGTCCATAAGTGTCTTTCTGCTATTTGGATTTCATAAGCCAAATGGTATCTTAAAATTAGTAAATATGCTTACAATTCGGTTGAACATTTTTTTCTATGGAAAATGTTATGAGTACAAAAACGACATCTAGAGATGACTGTCAATATATATTTTCTTTGCATGTATGATATATTTGTTTCTGTGTTTTAGAAATACGTTAGAAGGAGGCTGGGTAACAGAATTAGCAGCAACATTTTAAACTTCCTCCTCACAGCAATCCTAGGAATGGTATTATACTCATCTCACAGATATATCCCTCCCAATCCAGCAAACATTTATTGAGTTTACTAAATGCTGACACCAGTGTTACCAAGATAAATAAGATGTGGTTCTTGTTTTTGAGTGGCTTATATTGAAGGAGATAAACATATAACATCCATTCTGTGTGCTTCGTGCTGATGGGGATAAGTTCAGGGTATTATGAAATTATATGGGAGGGATAATTCACCCATCTGCAGAGCGCTTGGAGTTGCAGTGTCAGGCAAGCACCCCTCATGACCAGGGAGGAGTTCCTAGCAGAGATAACAACTCCAGTAAAGACAGGGAGTAAAGAAATAGTATGCTGTGGTCTGAGAACGTGTAATTCAACATTTTAGGATGATAAAGTGAGCAGTAGATAATAATGAGAAATAAGACTACAGGCATAGTCAGAGACCTGTGTAGTCATGCTAAGGAGTTTGGACTTGGAGACACCAAGGGTAGATATCTTGTCCTGAAAAGTGATTACATGAGGATTTTTACCTAGTTCTGTTTGTCTCCAAAGCCTGAGCTTTTTACACTAAATAACATTTACTTCATAGGCATTCTTGACATTAACTATTTACCAAAGATATAAATAAATCATATTGTAAGAATGAGAAAAAGAACAATTCGGAAAATAGTTAAATAGCATTATTTGGAAAAAGCCACTGTTATACAACCCTACTTCCAACATGCTTTGTACTTCAAGTTTATTGATTAGACATCTTTTACTCTCATATTTTATGCCATACCATGCATTCTATTTTTGTTAACTGTCATCAATATTAAAACAGCAAACTGACTGGCGCCTAATTCTGGGCTTACTTGGTAGTGCACCACTTGGTGGTGCTCCACAGCAAGCACTCTGCTCTTTGGACATCCAGTTACTGCCTTTAGTAGCTGCCTGACGTAGATGTGGATCTGACACCAGACCTTTACATCAAGGGCACCTCTACCAAGGCACGTCTGCTGGGCCTGATGGGAGCAGAGGTCTCTCTCAGTCCTGGCTTCGGGGTCTGACATCCCCTCATAGGATGTCAGGAAGGCCCTGTTACTAAGGATGACTCTACTGCCCCTAAACCATTAACATTTTCCAAAGAGGAACAGCGGCCCAAGGACCATGCTCTCTGCCATGTTTAATAGTCATCCTGCCTCCAAAGGGCTGGAAGCACCTCTCTCAGTGACCTCATGCTCCATCCTGATGTGAATGGTTTTCATCCTTTTTCACCAAATCATTTAGAAAAGGTGCAGAGAAAGTCAACTATATTCATTTGGTACAGAGCAGAGAGAGAACATTTTATGTTCAAGAATAAATTGTCCAAGCAGTAAATGTCATTGGGGTGAATCCTGTAATGAGACAGGAGAGAACAATTGGACAGTTCGGGAAACTCCAGGAGAAAAAAAAGAGGAAAGACTGAGAACTAAACAAAAGAGTATTAAAATTACAGGGATTCAGAAAAAGACTTCTGAACACAATTGTATTGATGGTGTTGGGAAACTTTAACTAGTGCATGCCCCTTCAGCAGGAGGTAGCTGGAGGAACAATTATTTCAATGTACGTTCACTTGAAAAACTTTGTTTCATCTTTCTCTTTTAAAATGTAATTAAGTGCCCTGATTCTTTTTTTTAATTTATTTTATTGAAGTATACATTGATTTACAATGTTGTATTAGTTTCTGCTGTACAGCAAAGTGATTCAGAGATACACACACACACACATACACATATTCTTTTTTCTATTCTTTTCCATTGTGGTTTATTACAGGATATTGATATTGAATATAGTTCCCTGTGCTATACAGTAGGATCTTGTTTTTTATCCATTGTATATATAATCATTTTAAATGCCCAGATTATTATCATAAGAAGAAAGAATGTAATTTTTTTTCAGAGAGAACAAGTTTTTTTTTAAGTTCCATTTTATAATCTGTTATAGGTGAATGAGTAGCAAGTTAAGCATTGTGTTTAACTCCTGACATGGAGAATGGAGGGTAGATATATCAGGAGGGTGATATAGAATGGGCTTCAATAATTTGCAATAACAAACTTAGCTGGGTAGTAGGAACGAATATTTGTTATATTATTCCTTATACTTTTATATATGCCTGAAGCATTTCATAGACTTTTAAAAACCAAATTAGAGATTCAGGAAATACTTAGGGAAAGGAGAGAGGGATCAAGAAAGGGAGCAGAGGGGAAGGGGATTAGACAAAGAGGAGGATTAAGCAGGGAGAGATAGAAAAATAGGTGAATGCATGGTTTTGAACCTAGAGAGCTTTCTTTCTTTTTTAAAATATTTATTTATTTACTTACTTACTTACTTACTTACTTACTTACCTACTTATTTATTTAGCTGCGCCGGGTCTTAGTTGCGGCACTTGGGATCTTTGTTGCAGCGTGCGGGATCCTTTAGTTGCAGCATGCGAGCTCCTTCTGAAGGGTTAGGTTAGTGGTCACACCATGCTGTTTGCTAACGATTTGTCCTGATTGAGTAAGCTCTCTAACCCCTTCCCACCACACATGAGACTCAAGAACTGCCCATGGCATTCTGATCTCTACAAACCAGACATAACAGCAGTTCTTCCAAAGGAAAAAGGGCAAAAGAAAGAAAGAAAAAAAAAAAAACTGAGAGCAAATGCAAGAAAAAAAGAAAAGAAAAAGCAATGAACATATATGTATGAATGAACGTACAGCAACTCAAAACTGCTCCCCTTTGGGGAAGCAGATGCCATAGGCAAGTTCAAAATGAAATCCCATATCCCTCCAGACCCCTTTCTAGCCATTACTGTATAATTTATATGCAAGTTGCCTGCATAGTTAATCTTCCTCTCTAGCATCTGGTATTTATCATCAGAAACAAATTGGTGCGAGATTCTGGAGAAGCTCTTCATATATTTTGGGTTTTAAACATTCCTCTACAAGTCTGTTTCTTTAAAAGTTAAAAGTGCAGCTGAGCACAGGGAAATAGGTGATAGCAAGTGGGGGGATGGGTCATTCATACTTGGGGCTCTCCCAATATGGCATAAATGAATCAGAGCCAGAGAGGTGAAGATAAAGGGAACTAAAATTTAGAGCTAAAAGGACTTTGAAAACCTCCCAGTTCAGCTTCCTGATATTCTACCCGTGGCTGGTCACTTTCACAAGGAATCCTAGCTGCAACAGCTGAGCTGAAACTGGAGGCTACGTTTTCTGAAGTAGCATTCAGGGTTGCCTCAAGGGTTTATTTTTTTCCCCAAATGGAGAAAATAGAAAAGTTTTAGATTATCCATTTTAGAGTGATAACTAAAATGTGTAAATGATATTGTTCATTCTGTAAGTGGGATTGGCGCTGCATTCAACTGGCCTGGAGAAGTCAGGACTCTGTCTGTGCCTTCTAGGCAGGTGCTTTCAAAGGCTGGTGACGCAGCATCTCTTGGTATTTGTTCCTGAGATGCAGATCTGAGGTCCTGCCAGACACATCCTGCAGGCTGGACCTTTGATGACATTGGGTTGGATCCTTCTTGCTTCTTACCTGCTAGAGTCTTCCCTTCTCTGAGGCTTGTGGATTTGATTTAGAAATTCAGAAAAATTTTAGAAATGGACAAACAAACGAAAGATTAGAGAATTGTTTACCCATTGGGGCAAAGGGGCAAATTTTAGCATTCTGCAACTGGGGTAAATGAAAAAAGTAAAATGAAAGCCAATTTCAAACATTAAAATAATAACGAGAGCTCAGAAATGACAGTAATTAGACTAAGATCATGTGGAAAAGTTGCATTCAATACATTTTGGAACAAGGTGGTTTTTCCTTGTTCTTTTTCTTAGCTCCTTTTGGGACTATTTTAGTGCTTCAGTGCTACTACTCAGAAAATAGTGTAAATGTATTCATTTTTACTGTAATATTCCCCAGCTCTTCCTATATTGGCAAAAGATAATAGATTATGGATTTCTTAAAGTTTAGCAGCTTGTAATTCCATGTATAATATAAATAAGTATAGTTAAAGTTTAAATTAATTAGTAAATTTGCAGTTATCTGAATTAACTATTCTTAAAAATTTAATTTAGCAGATGTGATGATTTTGTGATAACATTAAGTCATTTCTCATATATTTTAATATACCTAAGTCACAGAGCATCTTAAACTTGGTAAACAGAGAGCCGAGTGTAGAGGGTTGAGCACTAGATAAGAGATCCAGAGTGAGCCAGTGACAGAACCTCAACCAGAATGCAGGTCTTCTGACCCCAGCCCTGGGTTCATACACATGTCACATATTTTTATGAAAGACAAATATTATTGTTTTGGATCTTCCAGTCACTTTTCTTCTAGTGATGTGGATGGTGTATTGGATTTTGTCTGAGATTATCAATATTAATTATTCACATTCTTCTCAAATTGTAACCATTTAGTTTTATTTTGAGAGTGAAGAAAGCAATAGATGGTCCTGCAAAAAAAGAAAATGAAAGACCCTGATTTGTGTATTTGGGGTAAGGTCTTAGAACAACCTGGGCCCAGGTCCAGAATAAACGAGGACCATTCCTAGCAGAGCATAAGAACATTAGAAAGTCTATTATCACATCACAGCTATTTAACAAAAATCAGATTGATATGATTTTCAGAGAAGAAACAAAAGATACTCTCAAGCTGTGTTCATAATAATACGGTCTTTCTGAAAGTTAATCAGTTTGTTTACATATCACATTAACATAAAAAATTTTTTTAAACAGTGAGCATCTTCTAACTAAAATCAGTGGTTTAAATTAAAATATAAAAGTGGTTCTACCAGTGAAAACTATGGCAAATATCTCCATCTAAGATAAGGTTGCCAGATAAAATACAAGATGCCCAGTTAAATTTGAATTTCATATGAATAATGGATAATTTTTTCATATAAGTAAAAACTTCAAATTTAACTCATCTTCCTGTATTTTTATTTGCTAAATCTGGTAACTGTAATCTAAGGGGCAAATTTTGTTTCCAAATACTGCTTCTGAATAAAATCCAAAGTATATGATAGTCAGTTAATTTGGAAAATAAATACAATTTTAAATCTTATTTAGGTAGGGCTTCTCAAAACCGGCACTACTGACAGTCTGGGCTGGATAGTTCTTTGTTGTGAGGGGCCGTGTCGTGCATGGCAGGATGTTTAGCAGCAACCCTGGCCTCTACTCACTAGATTCAAGTAGCATCCCCCCCAGCTGCGACAGCCAGAAATGTTTCTAGACATTGCCAGATGTCCCCGGGGTGGGGTGAGGGGGCAAAATCGTCCCTGGTTGAGGACCATTGTTCTGAGGAAAGAAGCTTATTTATATGAAAGTGTGGTACATGTATCTTGGGAGAAAACTAGCCTGTCCTGGTCTTGAAGAAAGAAGGGAAAAACCATATTTTACATAGTTTTCATTTTAAAGCGTCTTGGGAGAGATACCAATGGAGGACTGATGGGAAATGTTTGAGGAGTTGAGTGGGTAGACGTGGGATTGTTTTACAACCTGAGGCTTTATTAAAGAAGCTTCTGTTTCCTCTTTGAGAGGAAAAGATGGTAGAAAGTACTCAAGAGAAGCCTCAGGTTCCCAACATGGCCTTCATCCAGGCTCTGAGAGAACAGTTAATACAGAGTCTGCTGATTCCTGGAAAAGGAGTGTTTTATTTGGATAGCAATAACTGAAATTCCAACCTAGACCACCTAGGTGAATAATCACGTATGTGTGTCCAAAAAGACCAAATTGCCAAGAGATGTGTTGTGAACCAGAGTGGGGAAACTTTACTATTTGATGTTCAGAAAACAATTCGACAGGGAGTTTTGCTACGAGGTTGTTGCTTCTATTTTCTGCAAGAAAACATATGAATTTAGTTTGCTGTCTAAACCAAGAAAGTAATGTGGTTACACATACTATGGAGAAGTTTTTAAAGAATTGACCTTTCAAGTCTTTGTGCCTCTAATTACTATTCTTTAGTCATACAGAGTCACTAATCATTCCTCCTGCAAGAAATTTTCAGCATAATCCTATTTTCCACTCAAGTTCTACAGGATTGCCAGATTGCAGTGAAAAAAATCAAATCTACTTCCAGTAAAGAGAGACTCAAAAGAACAGTGGTTCAAATAAAATGCCAAAGAGAATAATCAGCTTCTTATTCTACTTTTATTAATGTGAAATCTACAATTTTGTGAGGATAATACAAAAATTTTTTTTCTAGTAATTGAGTCATTCTAACTAAATTTAGGCAAATAGTCCTACTAATGTTACTTTTTAAAAAACGTATGTTGGGCTTCCCTGGTGGCGCAGTGGTTGAGAGTCCGCCTGCCGGTGCAGGGTATACGGGTTCGTGCCCCGGTCCGGGAAGATCCCACATGCCGTGGAGCGGCTGGGCCCGTGAGCCATGGCCACTGAGCCTGCGCGTCCGGAACCTGTGCTCCGCAACGGGAGAGGCCGCAGCAGTGAGAGGCCCGCGTACAGCAAAAAAGTCAAGGCAATTCTACTCTAAGAGTGAAGCGACTCAGTTCCAGAGTTTTTTCTTAGACAGACAATATACACAATGCTTAAAGATGCAGCAAAGGCGCACTGTCCTTAAGATAAAGTCTGGAATCCTTACTGTGGTTTACAAGGTCTTAAATTACCTGACCAGAGTTGATCACACTTTCTCCAACTCCTATTGTATAGGCTAAGCTGCTCTAACATAGAAACCCAACAATAGAGTGGCTCAGATAAGACCAACGTTGATTATTCTCTCACATAACAGACTAGAAGGATGCAGGTGGTCAGTGGTCCAGGGTTCATGGGGAGCTTGACCCATGACATCATCCAGTGGCCCACCTACCTTCTATCTTGTTGCTCCTCTACCCTGTAAGGCATTTCCTCATTCATATGGTCAAAGCTCATTCACCACCGCCCTCTCTGTGTTCCAACCAGTAGAAAAGTAGGCAGAAAGAAAGGCAAATAACTTTCTTTTAAAGATGTGCTGCAGGGTGGGTTTCCTAGGAAATCTGAGATGGGGATTAGCATGTAAGAGGTTCGTTAGGCAGTGCTCTTGGGATCAACCTCTGCAGGGGGAAAGGAAGGAGGCAGAATTGTGCAGAGAGAAGTTAGGCTGCAGGACAATCACAGCCAGGCCTCAACTGACCCTATAGTTAACTGTGAAGGAGAGATGGCCCTTCAGAGTTGGGATGGGGAGTTGGGCCTTTATATCCCTTGACCAGTCATTGGCTGTGAGCTGCTCCAGGAAGAGGGCATGACCTTGGATGAGATGGCTCTTTTGAGCTCTTTTTACAAAGAGGGCCGTCAGCCAACAACCACACCCTACCCCGCATGCCCCAATGGCTACAGGGCAGCACAGCACAGCACCCATGACGGGATATGACCCGGAAGTTGTACAAACCCCTTGTACTTACATCTCCTTATCTAGAATGTCTAGAATGGCCACCACAGCTGCAAAAGAGACTGGGAAATACAGTCTTTAGCTAAGAAAACATATGCCTATCCTTGACTAAAAGGAAGAAGGGGTGAATGGATATTGGGGAATGATCACAGGAGGAAAGGAAAATCATTGTTTGAGTTTGTTCAGCTTGTTGACTCTTTTAGATCAAAAACTATTACATCAAGGAAGCTGCCCACAAAGCACAGAGGCAGAAAGAGAGGTAAAAGTGGGGCGAGAACAACTGAGAGGTGATCATATCCAGTGATGTCCCTTGAGGAATAATGACAACACCAAACTTGGCTAAATTTTGGAATGATCCAGGGCTGGCTCCCCGGAGCTCTGCAGGAAGAGGTTCCCAGGGCACACTTCCAATCTGCTCCCCCAAACCCAAGCCACAAGGAGAACTGAATGAAAAGCCTCTCCTTAAAGTATCCTACTTTGAGCTCTATGCCCACCTCTGGGATTGGATGCTTTTCTCAGACCTGTTACATATCAGAACCAGTTGCTTTATGTAGAGGATAAAAATACTGAAACATGGTTGTTTCTGCCAAAGAACCCCCCCAGTAATTATGTTGACCTAAATCAGACCCAAATCAGACAGCACTAATGTATCACTTTCTTTTAGTGGTAATGGTACTTTCTGCAAAATAACAGTGTGTGAAAAGGAAGGAGGCTAAGAAAAGCTTATGTGCCTGCCCCCCTCTATCTGAACAAAGCAGCTAGACCAGTTCCTGCCACTGACTGGACCAGGGATTGGAACCTGACATAAAAGCCATCTATAGGCTGAACATAAGGAGATCAGCTTCTGAAGAAGCACGGCAATAAAACTCTTACCAAGAGTGGCACTGTATTGGATAGTGTGGGACTAACCAACCAACAGATCCTCTTAGGCATTTGGCACAAGGCAGAGAGACGAGCCAGTATGCACTAACAGTGAAACTAGAGAGAACAAAGCAGAGGGAGGATGAGGAACCATAAACTGTCTGCTTTCTAGAATGGCTGATGGGCTCCCAGAAGTATTCCTCTCTCCTCTCTCCCTGCCCTCATCCCCATCCTTTCCCATACACCCAGTGCTGGAATACAGGGAACTTCTTAGCTGCAAAAAGGCAGGGCCATGGGGATCCTCAAAATGGAGCAAGTTTCTACCCTCCCACCCCCCCACACACAAAATAAGTGTTTAATTTCTTAACCCCAGAGGTGTCTTACCAGGATCCTGCATACTGATATTTTAAGAATAAAGTGGTAACATGAAGGGCCCTACTTTGAGCCTTGTGTCCACCTCTGGGTTTTAGCCATAGCCAAGCACATGTGACAGGTGGTAATGGTGGGCTGCCCAAAGTGTATTTGTACCAGTCAGTATAGGATAAAGCTTACGAAAACAGGTTCCAGAATTCCACAGATCTGGGTTTTAATCTTAGGTCTGACACGTATTAGCTGTGTGGCCTTGGAAAAGTCTTATATCCTCTGTAAGGATCCATCTCCTCTTCTGTAAAATAGGGACATAATAATAGTAACTGCTTCACAGGGCTTTTGTAAAAGTTAAGTGAGGTAAAACTGGCTCTTGGCACAGGGCATAGAATGTAGTAAGCGCCCAATAAATCAGCTGTAATAATAGTTACCCCATAAATAAGCCTCCTTGGAGGAAAATTACCCTAAGACATGAAGAAAGTCAATTTGACCCAGAAACAAAGTCTCAGAAGAGAGATTCTGGCTATAACTTGGTGCCCAGCTCTTAGCTCTGTCTCCTGGTCCAGCTTCCCAGTGATTCATCATCAAATCCCATAGAGGTAGGATTATAGTAAATTAAGAAAAGAGTTTTTCATTGAAAACTGGTTAAAGCTTTGGTGTACGAGGCAGTGTTGCTTTGGCATCACCACAACTTCCTATAATACATGTGTTCCTCCTAACCAGGAAAGAAGTAATCTCTCAAACTTCACTTCAAAATGCTGCACAGCTTTGGAATCTCACAGGATCCAAAGCACCAGAGGTGGTACTCAGCAGATGTGACAGTGGTTTCCAGCAGACATGAATGTGGTCGCTGCCAGATGTGATAATGGTACCCAGCAGACATGACTGTGGTCTCCAGCTGATGTGACAGTAGTATCTAGTAGACCAGGATATGGTTCCCAACAGATGTAACAATGATCTCTAGCAGAGATGACAATGCTCCCCAGCAGATGTGGTGGTAGCTCCAGAAGCAGAATGGTGCTCTGTGGATGCAGCAGGACCCTTGGAAGCAGCAACAGACTTAAGCTGATTGATATCAAGAGAGGTGCTGGAGCTCAAGGGTGTGATATTGTCTAAGGTCAGGGGAAGAGAGCAAGAAAATGACTGACACCATGAAGTAGCTGCTAGTATTTATTTGTGAACATGTGTGGATTATAGCCCAAGGTACAGAAATTTGGGGTATGAGGGAAGTGGAGAAGAGACTCTGATTTGAACCAGACTGAAGAAATAGGCAGGCAGCTATGGAGTACACTTCTATTGACTGGCATTCCCATAAGAGTCAAACAAAGGGCTTTACTTATAGCACCGTATTCCAAAGCAGACTTGGAGAGAACACTGTACCAGGAGCCTGGAGAACTGGCTGTTCATTCTGGTCTGCTACTGACTGTCTCTGGGGAAATAAGTTAACCTCCTTGAACCCCGGCTTATCCTCATACAGAAAAGAGAGAAGAGGGTTGTACTCAATAACTGAGGCCCTTTCTGTGATAGTCTTATGTCATCCCTCCCAGATTCAGATAAAGCCAAGGTCTCCCTAACACTCCTTCCACATTGAAATGTGTTTAACTCCCAAGAACTTGGAGATGTTACCATTCCTGTAAGTAATCTTGTAATGGAAATTTTACATCCTTTAAGATAATTAACATTCAGTACCCAATCTTAGAACATTATCCAAACTTAGATGAGAAAAGATGAAGCAATGAAAAAGGTGTTACCTTATCATACTTTTATTTTTTTGGCATTAAAAAAAAAAGACAATTAGGGGATGAGGAAAGTTTTCATTTCTTTAGTACTGAGTTGGTGGCAGCAAAAGCCAAGTGGGATTTGACGATCTCAGGGATAGACTTGCCTTAGGTGACCCAGGTACCTAGGGGAAGGTGCAGCCAAGGTGAGTGATGTCCTCTGGGGCTTACATGGCCTGGTCACAAGTGAGAGACCTTCTATAAAGGTCTCAAAGACCCTGGCAACATAGGAGAATACATTCTAAAGGGCTGACACCTGCCTCACCTTGGGTGGGTAGGTGGGAGGAGTTAGCCAGGACCTCTATGAGCTGTACTGAGAGAGGTGAACCCATGTTATTATTATTATTATTATTTTTTTTTTTTTTGCGGTACGCGGGCCTCTCACTGTTGTGGCCTCTCCCGTTGTGGAGCACAGGCTCCGGACGCGCAGGCTCAGCGGCCATGGCTCACGGGCCCAGCCGCTCCGAGGCATGTGGGATCTTCCCGGACCGGGGCACGAACCCGTGTCCCCTGCATCGGCAGGCGGACTCTCAACCACTGCGCCACCAGGGAAGCCCCTGAACCCATGTTTTGAAGCTCATCTCTTTGCCTTCTGGCACATTCCTTCTTCTGATAAGGAACCTCTGGTAATCACATGTCTCATTGGAACATTACCCTCATCTACTAATGTAAAATGATGGCTGACTGTCAACATTTAGAAGGTCCCTGGGGAGGCCAGGTGTCATGGGAAAGACGGCCAGACTGGCTTCCAAGGGGAATGTTCCTTTCCGTGGTAAAAGTACCATAGACCTGGGTTGGGGATTCAGTCATAGAGATGCAGAAGCTCTTGTCTTGTCATTGTGGAGGGAGGCTGAAGGATAATAAGCAGACTGCCCTTATTTTCATTAAAAGGCAAAGTGTCTTTAACAGGGCTGGCATTAGCTTCAGCCTGGCAAGTACATTCCTTCTTTTTTTTTATTCAAACGGAAAGTCACAAAAATTATAATCATCCTCATCCGTTCATTCAGTCCCATGTAATTAATTTTTTTTCATCTTGATCTTTTGTTAGCAGTTTTATGAGTTCATCAGTTTTCCATTAGAGTTCTGAAAATGCTTATTCATTCAGTTCAGCAGTATAGTCAGTTACCAGAAACCTGTACTTGTCAAGTCTTTTCCGTGAATTCCTTGAAGATGAAACCCTTTTATAGGAACATATTTGCAAAAGCATCAGAGTACACCCAGAACTGTCTGTAAATGACAAAAGACTTAAAAATGACCACGGTTAAAGATTTGATGAAAGTTCATAATAATGCAATTGACAAGGAAATTTAGTTATTTCTGAGATATACATTTTAAAGGAATAACTAGAATTATGACTTATAACATTATATCAGAACATATAAGATTTTTAGAAATTTCATGTAATGTCTGAAACATTTATATTAACATATTTCCATACAAAAAACGCAATGAAAGTTTAGTATTAGTTGTTTTGTTTGTTTGGTTTTTTATACTGCAGGTTCTTATTAGTCATCAATTTTATACACATCAGTGTATACCTGGCAAGTACATTCTTAGACAAACTGCCAGGAAGCCAGTTTAACAGAAATTTGCTTGGCGAGCAACAAGGGTGAGGTTGAATGGGGTCAGCCTGTAATTACCTGATGCATCCATTTCTACCATGTGGCCTGTCTGCCACTTGGCCCAGAAGCGTTGTATCAGCGGCCAGGACAACTCACGTATCCACTGCCAACTTTTGCCTCACTAACTCTTCCCATACCACCCATGTCTAAAACTTCAATGTCTGACCAGTTCCCTTTCTGACTGCCACAGTCTCTCCTTAAATGTGTTAAAATTTTTCATTGGGACAGGTTAAAGTCACGTCTCTGTATTCTACAAGATGTGGCTGTATACTGGGTTTACCCATTACCTTTGGTCAGCTGGCAAAGAGCTATTTCTTTGCATAGCCTAATTCTTGGGGTCACCCCATTGTTGGCCTCCTCCCATATAACAACTACACTGTAGTCTTAAAATGTCATTTTGTTATTTCATTTCATTTTTATTTTCTGTGTTCTTTTGAAGGTCTCCACTGATTTTTTTTTTGAGTGGGATTGCTCTGAGAAAGAATGTTATTTTTAGCATAAATTGAATCAAGTGTGATGAACTCATATAACAAATTCAACTGCCATAATCAGCTTCATTATATCAAAGTAGGGGAGCTTCTTTCTCCATTACTATTTCTACCTGAGAGACAAAACTGTGTTCACAAATGATGAAACATATATATGTATAATACCATGTTTAAAATACTACTAGCTCTAAAAGTTGGTCAGTAGTAAGTTCTCATTTCTCTTCTTCATAATCGATTTTGCTTGTCGTGTTAGTGTTTTGCAGCACTAACTGCTACTAAAAACCCCAAGCATAGACAAGCTGCTTGGAATTCCAGCTCTGGATGAATTGATTCAAACAGGGTAGACTAATTCATACCACTCTTACTGTGCAGCCACTAATGAAGAAGACTAAAGAGCAAGTAAAATAGTTACCACTTTCCAGATTTCAATTTTTTATTTGCTTTAATCATTTCATTTTTACTTATTGATCCATTCAAGTAGATATTTATTTATTCCTACCTAATTTGTCCTACAGAGCATTTAAGACACGAACACAAGATGAAAATAAGGACCATAAAAAATAAAAATAAATGTTAGATAATCAAAGTGGGAAGGAAGAGTTAAAAGATCTATAGGATAGTAGCTCCTACATAATTATTAAAGTGGAGGTCAATGTTTGGGCGGGGCTTCCAGGTGGCAAAAGCAAAAATGAAAATATAATAGATACAAAATTACCTATTAGCCATAAAGAAATCTCCTAAAATAAACAAAGCTTTTTGTTGGCACTTGGATCTGAAGGAAATTTCTTATTTATAGCTTTATATAAGAAAAACTCAGTGATATGGATGGCACAATCCCGCAATATAGTTTGGCAACATGCAAACCAAAAGAATTTTGTGTATTGGGGGGGGAGGATTTTTTCTTTGTTAATTTCTTCCTTCTACTAGTTCCTGAGCAATACATTTTCTACTCTCCCAGAGGTAAGCATAAATATTTTAATATTTAATAAAATCTAAACTTATCAATCATTTTACCTGCTCCTGAAAAATACAAGATCATTATAAGACTCTATCTAATTGCTTCCCTCCCAACTTTATTGTTTATAATACTTTAGTTCTATCTTGCTTTTTAATTCTACAAATTAAGCATCATTGTTATTGTTTTATATGACCAATGTTTAAGTCTATTTATTTATAAAACCTTTGCTCATCATTTCTTCTTGTATTTCAGACTTCCAATTTGAGTTCATTTTTATCTGAGTCTGAAGTATATACCTTAGGAATTCATTCTGTGAGGATCTATACTGAGTTTTATTTGTCTTTAAATGTCCTTATTTTACCCTTATTCTTTTCATTAATTATAGGGTTTGGGATTGATAGTTTTTTTTTCCCTCAGCACATTAAAAATAATATTCCCTGTCTTCTGGCTTCCATTAATTATTATTTATCCTGTTTGAGATTTTTGGGGATTCTGTAGTTTGATGTCTGTCAACAATTCTGAAAAATTCTCAGCCATTCTCTCTTTAAATATTGTCTCTTTTCCATTCTTTCTAATATCTCCATCTGGAACTCCAATTAGACATATGGACTTCTTACTCTATCCTCCTTTACTTTTAACTTCTCATATTTCTTTTTAATCTTGTTTCTCTGTGCTATATTTTGTATAATTTCTTTAGATTTATCTTCTACTTCACTAATTATCTCTTAATTTTGTCCAATCTACCATATAATTCATACATTGTTTTTCATTTCAATTCTATTTTCCTTTCCTAGAAGTTCTATTTCAAATATACTTTAAAAATTTTTTTGTTTCTTGTCCTTATTTTCAGGCTTCTCTTTTATTTCTTGAAGCATATTAAATATACTTATTGTATAGCTTGAAAGTCTGTGAAAGTGTGATTCTGTTTCAGTTGTTTCTGTTGGCTCTCACCTGTGGTGCCTTATTTCCTTGAATGTTTTGTAATTTTTTTTATTATTTGGAACATTATCTGTAGGAATTCTTTGAGAACTGGGTTACAGTTTTTGTCCTCCAGAGAGGATTTTTTTGGACTTTAGTTGCCTGGAGACACTACCAGATCTCTATGATATTTTTTCACGCCATACAGTAGCATGAATTTAGCACTACAAAACCACAAGAAGCAACATCAACTATGAAGGATTCTTCCTTTAAAAAATTTTTTTTTTAATTTATCTATTTATTTATTTTTGGCTGCACTGGGTCTTCGTTGCTGCGTGCAGACTTTCTCTAGTTGCAGTGAGCGGGGGCTACTCTTTGTTGCAGTGTGTGGGCTTCTCATTGCGGTGGCTTCCCTTGTGGAGCACGGGCTCTAGGCACGGGGGCTTCAGCAGTTGTGGCACATGGGCTCAGTAGTTGTGGCTTGCGGGCTCTAGAGCACAGGCTCAGTAGTTGTGGTGCACAGGCTTAGTTGCTCCGTGGCATGTGCGATCTTCCCGGACAAGGGATCGAACCTGTGTCCCCTGAATTGGCAGGTGGATTCTTAACCACTGTGCCACCAGGGAAGTCCCTGAAGGATTCTTGACAAAAATATTTAACTTGAATCTAATAATGAGAAACAATTGGTCAAGTTCAGAATATAGGACATTCTACATGACAGTTGGCTGGAATTCTTCAAAAAAGTCATTGTCATACTCACACATAAAAGGCAGGATACTTTTCTTAATTAAAAGAAGCTTAAGAAACAGACCAATCAAGTTCAATGCACTTTGGGCAGCTTCTGTTTTTCTTAAGTCATAAAATATATTTGGAAGACAATTAAGAATATTAGAATACAGACCATACAGTAAATGACATTTTATCATTACTTTTCTGAGATGAGATAATATTATGATTCTATAGGAAGATGTCCTTATTCTAGGAAATGCGTGTTGAAGTATTTAAGGATAAAGTGTCCAGTGATTATAAGTTAATTTCAATTGGTTCAAACCAAAAAAACAGGTATTTATCGATACACACACGTGCACGCACGTGCACACACACGTGTGTAGGTATAGATATCGGTGTATGTATAGAGAAACTGGTGACGCTAGAACTGTTCATTGTACTTTTCTCTTGACTTCTCTGTAAGTTTTAAAACATTAAGTTTTTTAACTTTGTAAGAAAAGGCAAAAACAAACAAACAAAAAACCACATGAAGGATAGCTATAGGTACAACTGCTCAGGGGGAAGATTTTCTCCCCTACACCAGAGCTAAAATCAAGACAGGCAAGATTTCTTGTTCTCCCCTTCCGAACAGAGGGTTTATTTCTAGTCCACTCTTATACTGAGAGTGTGACTCCTTCAGGTCTCAGCTTTACATGGGGGAGGGCGTCCTCCTATTAGTTACTTCATCCTAGGAGAGTCTTAGGCTTTTTTTACCCCTTCAACCTGTGAAGCTGATAAAACAGAAGTTTAATTTCCCAAGGTTTATCAGATACTCTCAGTGTAAAAGCTGACTTCAGTGCTCACTACCTTTTAGGATTCAGGCTCTAACTTTATGTTTGGCCTCTATGAATTTCTTGCTTTCTTACAGCTCAGTAATCAATCTAATTTTTAAAATATTTTCTACTCTGAAATGTTAATTGTTTTTACTAGGAGGATCATTCAGGGCATCTTGTTCTAATATACTACCAGAAACAAAAGTCTTCATGCAACAACATTTTAAATAAAAATTCAATCACAATTATTTTTCTTCCAATTTTTGTAGAGATTTAAATAGCAGTTATAACCACAAGCAAGTTTCAAAAAAATATTCCTTCTCATATCATTATTAAAAAGCCTCTGGTCTTAATACATAAATCCAGTACATTTACCTTTCAGCTACCTAGGTGAAAATACAGTTGTCTCAATAGACAAAAAAGTACGCTATCAAGCCAATCTTTTCTCCTGATTTATGAAGCTCATTTACTCAAATCGTTGTAAAGTCATAATCTACCTTATGTACCAAAAATGTACATAAAGAGAGGCTAGATCATGAAAGAACACTTCTCAGTGTCATAAATTCCTTTCATAACAACAGTGGAAACAGCCCTGTTGACAAGTCTGATACATCCTTTTCTTCATGCTTTATTTATTTGCTTAGATAAGGATCAGACTACAAAGCCCACATCTCTCCCATTTTCTTTTTACGGTACTGGACTTGGGATGGTCTGGCCCAAACTACTCTATGAGGATGTCACAGTTCTCTCAACACAAGGCTCCACCGAAGCACAGGGCAAACCTTTCCCCAAGATAGCTGGGTAGGTTACCATTGATGTCCTCAGTTGGATGAACACCAGCCTTAATTGAACAAGAATATTTATTAAAGAAACATAGAGAAATGAAGGAAAGTAAACAAATATCTATTCTGCAACAAGCAAATCTCAGAATCATAACATTCCATGATGTCCCACAGACCCTGATTATAGCAGAATAATTATTCCCCAATTACAGTTGTGGATTGAGGATATTTTTATCCTGGGACTTTCCTTAGCCTTTACCAGCCTCCAAAACTCTCTATTTTTCTGATCTGTATGTTGGCCAACATATCTAACTGTACCTGCACACACATAGAGTTACCCAGGAGTGAGATTACAGAGTTTCTATATATAATAGCACAGCCTTCTCCTTGATTTTGAGCTCAATTTTTGCCCTAGGTAACCAAGGCAGCAAAAGCATTAATTCTGCTTGTAGTCAGAGTAATTAAAATTTCCTCTAAGTCCTGCTGTCTTTCCCTTCTTTTTACAAGAGGGTCGGGTGTTCTTTCTCTAAGAGAATATGCTCTACTTGTTTAAAATTGTCAAGGCAACCTACTCTTTCCCCATTTCCTCTCATTTAGGCTCCGGAGAATAATAGATTAACAAACTCAATTTAAAATGGAAATACCTGAACCTCATTCCCCCCAAAATGAAAGTAATAATGAAACCACTTTGTGTCAGGCACTAGGTTAAATGCTTATATTTATTCTCTCACCCAAAAAGTGCTATTGGCATCTCCACTCATCTTACAATGGGTACCATTAGCATCTCCATCTTTTGAATGACACTTCAGACTAAGGAACAGAGCCATTAAAGGCCTTCCTAAGGGCACACAGTATGGAATCAGGATCAAAGCCATTATGGCTGCAGAGCCTACTGCATTCCTAACCAGCACAATACCCCTGCTTATTTTCAGCAGCCCTTCTCAGAAATGTTTCAGATTCACACATCCTGGGAGTCTTCAAGTCCCTGAAGTCAGAGTCTCAACCTAGGAATAAACAACCACTGTTAATTGAAAGTTACAGTATGTCAGACACCATCCTGGAGCTGGTTCTCATACAACTCACAAGGTAGGTATCATTCCCATTTCCCAGTGAGGAAATGGAGACACCACCCCCTCCCCCAACAAAAGTTTTAAGAGACCATACACCTTCTAAGGCCATACATCTAGAGAGTGATGAGCAGCGTTTCAAACCCAGGTGCAACTCCATGTGCCACCTCTCCAGATCAGACACTGCATTCCTTCACAGGACAGGGCTAGGTCATGATACACTGTGCTGGTGACCACAACCATTATGGCAATGGTCTTTAAAAAGTGTAGAGAAAGAAAAGCTAATACTGGAAAACTGAGTTTTTGGTTTCACATAATATATTAGAAGAAAATAAATTAAATTAACAGCAAGAAATTCATTCTTATGGCTTCCCTTCCCTTAGCCTGCCCAGGAAGCAGGGGTTTTTGCATTGATCATTCATTCTCTAGAAGCCAGTGCAGTAGAGTAGAAAGGCGCTGGGCCGGGGGTCAGAGACTTGAGTTTGAGGCCAAGCTTCAGCATTCCCTTGGGTAGGTGGTTCAACCTCCCTGACCTTTAGTTTTCTAGTCTGTACAGTGGGAATTTTAACCATCTTATCTATCTCACTTCAGTGTCGTGAAGATTAAATGAGATCAAAGATATGACAGGGCTCTGTATCTGAATGAGATAAAGTTGATTACTATTATTATGTGAGTTACTAAGACTCTTCCACAGAAAAGAGATAAGGATGGAGTGTGTGTGTGTGTGTGTGTGTGCGTGTGTGTGTACTTATGCATATACATGCATATATATGCATGCATGAATATGCATATAAGTACATATGTATAAGTAAGTTGTGTTGTGCAAATGAAGATAAAAAATTAGTCATAATGTCACAGGAAAAGCCCTTGGTCGGGTGTGCTGCAGCAAGCCTGCAGGCCTTGATTTTAGCTGCTTAACTAAGCTGCTTATCAGATATGCAGATAGTGTTGAAAGACTGCTGCTGGACCAAGATAAGAGGGATAGTAATCCTCAGAGGACTAGTACCAAAGTCTGTGCTCTCACTGTTGACTTCCAGGAGCCTCACTGAACAGCGTGTTCCAACCAGAGGTCACTGGGAAAGGAGCGCTTACATTCTGGAGAGAGAGGGGGTGGGGGAGAGAGTATGTGTGTAAGAAAGAAAAATGAAGGTATCAAATGGAACATGGGACTCTTTGACGGGTCCTTGAAAATGAAGCAGCACTTGGGGCTTCCTTGGTGGCGCAGTGGTTGAGAGTCCGCCTGCCGATGCAGGGGACACGGGTTCGTGCCCCAGTCTGGGAAGATCCCACATGCCGCGGAGTGGCTGGGCCCGTGAGCCATGGTCACTGAGCCTGCACGTCCGGAGCCTGTGCTCCACAACGGGAGAGGCCACAACAGTGAGAGGCCCGCGTACCGCAAAAAAAAAAAGAACCAGCACCCAACACCCCTGCATACAATGAGCTTGTTTTTGAGGGACTCTTGGCTGCCTCCTCACCTTGCCTTCCCCTTTT
Organism: Neophocaena asiaeorientalis asiaeorientalis; assembly: GCF_003031525.2. Taxonomy (NCBI): domain Eukaryota; kingdom Metazoa; phylum Chordata; class Mammalia; order Artiodactyla; family Phocoenidae; genus Neophocaena; species Neophocaena asiaeorientalis. The sequence continues at coordinate 1,561,710 of NW_020174269.1, forward strand.
TCTCTCCTTCTTCCCCCAACTCCTCTGCTACCTTTGCTCACTTCTGCTTTTCCTGCTGAAACTTTTCCTTTCTTGGATTTGTCACGTCTACTTTGCTTTCCCACTGGTCACTTTTTAAATGCGGCAGCCAAAGTCATCAATATCAGTAGCAATTATATCCATACTCAGAATTATTTCTGTGAAGAGACATGCCAGAACACCAGAAGGAAATCACTTTCTGAGAATTATGCAAGGCAGAATCTCATTTTTAGCTGACATGTATGATGAAACACATGCTATCTACCAATGAAATTGAAGGCTCAAGTGGCAATATAAAAGGTCTGCAGTTCACATTTCCCTAGACCCATAAAAGGAAGCATATTTTCATTAGACAGATTTTTCAAGTCAATGACCAACTCCCTCCCGTTTCTCCTGAGACTGATGTAAAGCTGGTCCATGTTAATACCACTGGCAGGATACTGTACCTAGAGAGAGGAAGGAGAGGAAGGGTAGATTTAATACTTATTAGTTTGTGGTACTAGGAAGTAAGATGTGACGCTCATGCCCCGTGCCCCTCAACTCCTCGGTCTTAATAGAAGACAGGAGAGTAAGGAATGGAGTCAGCAACAGGAGTCTGCTAATATTTGCTTTCTTTCTTCTGCTTGATAATTAAGTCTAACATAATGGATAGGATTTCAGAAAATGTATGGCCTAGAAGAGGGGCCTGTCACTTTTCCCGTGAAGGGCCAGAGAGTAAAGACTTTAGGGCTTTGTAATCCACATGGACTTGGTTGCAACTCCCCAGCTTTGTGGTTGTGTCACAAAAGCAGCCGTAGACAAGTGAACATGGCTGTGTTCCAACACAATTTTATTTATAGACCTTGAAATCTGAAATTTACATAATTTTCACATGTCATAAATAACGCTCTTCTTTATAATTCTTTTTTCTGCAGCCACTTAAAAATGTCAAAACTCCCCTTAACTTGTCGACCCTCCAGAAACAGGTGGTAAGCCAGATTCGGCCTGTGGGTCACAGTTTGCCAGTCCCTGGTCTAGAACTTCTTATATATTAAGAGTATTCTTCACATTAAACCCATGGAAACTGAAGTTATTTCGTCTCTTTTTGCCCATCCTCTTTTCCCTAAGTCCATTATTTTTCCCCATCCCCTCCCTCCCATTCTCATTTACCAGTTCACCACTTCTCTTCTAGCTTCACCTATTTGAGCTATGAACCTCAAAAGAGAATAAGGACCATTTGCCAAATACCCACTTGTAAGCACCCAGCCCTGCAGGGGGCACTAGCAGAATGAGAGACACAGAGCCTGTGGTGACCATGTTGGCCTGGTCTGTAATCCACCCTCCACTCCCTCTTCCTTCCTGGTCGAGCCCACTCCCACAATGGAGGCTGAAAACACCAGTCGTCCCTTTCCCACCCTTCCTGACAGAAAAGACACGGGTATGTCTGTGACCTATTCCTGGACAATAAGACTTGAGGAGAAAGAAGTCTATTTGGGTGTTGCTGGGAAAGGTCTTCCTCATGGAAAAATGAACAGTGGTTGTAGATTGATAGAGATACAAGAGCAGAAGCCTCACCGTCCCCTTGCTTCCTACTCTTGGATGATGTCATGTAAAGACATGCTGTTAGGAGCTGCAATAACCACGAGGGAAGTTCAAGAGCTGACCCAGAGGCATAAGGTTGTTAATTCACTGAATCACCCCTGTAACTCTCTCCCTCTGGACTTCATGTTATAGGAGGTAATGAACCCCTGGGATGGGAATTCTGTTACTGTCTTAACACAGACAGCCTTCATTCTTGTGAAGCTTCTGCTGTGATACAGAAAATGAAAAACTATTATAAGAAAACATAAAATATCAAATTTAATAGACCACCACATGACACTAGTTATACTTTTAATGCCTCCTGATTAAGAAAAATCACAGATCATCAACTCCCTCCTTGGCAGCTCTGTTCCATCTACGTCAAAATATGTTCCTATCTCTCCCAATAATTACTGCCCTATCTCCACCTTCCACATCCCGGGCAAGCTTCTTGAAAGTTACCTTACTTTTTTTTTTTTTTTTTTAATACATGGGGATCTTCCCGGACCAGGGCTCGAACCCGTGTCCTCTGCACTGGCAGGCGGATTCTTAATCACTGAGCCACAAGGGAAGCCCGAAAGTTATCTTACTTCTATCATTATCTTTATTCTCCACTTACTATTCTGTCATACTCCCTCCTCAAATGGCGGTACCGTTTTTCTTTCACCCACACTACTCCATCAAATGCTTCCAACAGAGTCACCAATGACTTCCATGTTGATAAGCTGAAGCACAGTTTTCAGTTCTTATCTTGCTTGACCTCTCCAAGATATTGATACTATTCACCATGCCTCCCTGATACCACACTTTCCCAGTTCTCTTTTACTTCTCTCCATCTTTATCTCTGCCTTCTCCTCTACTGGTTCTGAACATTAGTGTTCCTCGGTGTTTTTTCCTCATCTGACGCACGCTTCTTACGCAGTCTCATCTACACCTACAGCTTTAGCTGCTACCTGTAAATTAATGAGGCCACACCTATCGACCTCTCTCTTGATTTACAGACCCATGTAACTAAGCTCCTAATGGACAGCTCCACTTGAATGTCTTAAAGGTGCCTTAACCTCAACATGGCCAAGCCAAACCATCATCTACCCCTCATATCTCAGGGGATGGCACTACAGTCTGCCACGTGGCCCAGGTCAGGACCCCAGACATCATCTTGACATCTCCCTCCACGGGCTTGTACATAATATGCATTCACTCTGCCTGCAATGTTCTTCCCTTACTTTGCCACATGGAGAATGTCTTCTAGGAAGACTCTTCCAATTCTCTCTAACTATAAGTTGCTTTCTCCTCAGCATTTCCTTATTTCTTAGGACACATAACTGTTATAGCCTTTATCATATTATTTATATCCTCTGTATTTCTGTATTTCTCACAAGAGACTGTGAGCTGGAGAACAAGAACTGTGTTTCATTCATCTTTGTATGGCCATTGTCTAACACAGTGCTGGGCACATTCTTGAAGACTGTTGAGAAATATTTGTTGAGTGAAGTAATGAACAGGCACAAAATAATTGTTTGTTGGATAGCTGATTGTATTAAAGAGAAGAAACTCTAATTCAGATTTCATGATAGGCAAATATTGATAGGCATTGATAGGCAAATATTCTTCATTGATAGGCAAATATTCTTTCTAACTCAACAGTTTTGTCAATGATTGGATAGCAACACCTACAGAATTTTATAATTTAGAGTTGGAAAAAATATTTATATATATGGTCCAGCTTCTTTACAAACTTGTTAGGGCTCATTTTTCATTAGCAGTACCAAGTTTCCAGTTGACAGTTAACTACTAAAATCCTTCATGTGTTCGTTATTTTAGTAAAGTTAAACATGCCCCCAGGAATTCGAGTAATACTATTCACTTGCTTACAAACATTTTTCCCCCATAGATGAATTTCAATCCAATTCAAATCAAATCATCCCCAATTCTAAACTCCTCACATCCAAATGAATATAATTTTAGCGTATTTTGCAAGTTTGCTCTATGTCCTATTATTTCATTGCAGTTTGCATCATATTTTCTTAGCAAATACATTTAGACATCTGGCACTCAGTTTGGGATTTCCCTGGAACAATAATCATTCTTATCACTAGACTTTGCAGAAACCACCATTTGGATGGATTAATGTATTGTTTAATGAAGCAGTGCAGTTACTTTAAGAAATGCTAGTTGTCAAAACTCTCTCTGGACTTCAAGCTGGGTAGACATAGTTACTGGTAATAAATGTCCTCACAATTGCACTTCTGGCTATTTTTCTAAGGAATCTTTACACAGTATTTAGTAAAGTATATTAAAGTAGCTTAATAAGAATTTAAAATATAGTCTACTTAGACCCTTAGTGAGATTGAAAATGAGTGATTTTACGCACTTCTTTTCTTGCTTCACTAATCTTCAGTGCCTAATTGCTAAGGCAAACTATCTTTTTTTGAGTTCTGTGAAAAAGTTTTTTACTTTTAATTGTACACTAATCAAAAGTCCCCTGCTTCATTTACTAGGCCCTTATTGGTGTTGGCTAGTTTCTAGAGAAGCTATTTTCCTGTCACTTAATCAAGAAACTTCCTTTGTTGAAACTAACTCAACATTGTAAAACAACTATACCCCAATTTAAAAAAAAAAGGAACTTTCTTTGTTATTAACACTAAACTAAACAGTAGTCCAAAGTCTACATTTTCCAGTGCTGTGGCATAAATGTCATCACATATTACAGTGTAAACCATACTCCCTTCAAACCATCTTTAAATGTTAGTAATTATCTTCCATTTCTATTCCCTTCAAGAATTCTAGTGGAGAAGGGGGAGACCTTCAAGATGATGGAGGATAAGACATGGAGATCACCTTCCTCCCCACAAATACATCAGAAATACATGTACGTGTGGAACAACTCCTACAGAACACCTACTGAATGCTGGCAGAAGACCTCAGACCTCCCAAAAGGCAAGAAACTCCCCATGTACCTGGGTAGGGCAAAAGAAAAAAGAGAAAACAGAGACAAAAGAATAGGGACAGGACCTGTGCCTCTGGGAGGGAGCTGTGAAGGAGGAAAAGTTTCCACACACTAGGAGCCCCTTCACTGGCGGAGACTGCGGGTGGCGGAGAGGGGGAAGCTTCAGAGCCACGGAGGAGAGTGCAGCCACAGGTGTGCGGAGGGCAAAGCGGAGAGATTCCCGCACAGAGGATTGGTGCCGACCGGCACTCACCAGCCCGAGAGGCTTGTCTGCTCACCCGCCGGGCGGGCGGGGCTGGGAGCTGAGGCTCGGGCTTGGGAGTTTAGATCCCAGGGAGAGGACTGGGGTTGGCTGTGTGAACACAGCCTGAAGGGGGCTAGTGTGCCACAGATATCTGGGACAGAGTCCAGGAAGAAGTCTGGACCTGCCAAAGAGGCAAGAGACCATTGTTTCGGGGTGCACGAGGAGAGGGGATGCAGAACAATGCGTAAACGAGCTCCAGAGACGGTCGCTAGCCACGGCTACCAGGGCGGACCCCAGAGACGGGCATGAGACACTAAGGCTGCTGCTGCTGCCACCAAGAAGCCTGTGTGCGAGCACAGGTCACTCTCCACATCGCCCCTCCCAGGAGCCTGTGCAGCCCGCCACTACCAGGGTCCCATGATCCAGGGACAACTTCCCCAGGAGAACGCACGGCGCACCTCAGGCTGGTGCAACGTCCCACCGGCCTCTGCCTCCACAGGCTCGCCCCGCACCCATACCCCTCCCTCGCCCCGGCCTGAGTGAGCCAGAGACCCCAAATCAGCTGCTCCTTTAACCCTGTCCTGTCTGAGAGAAGAACAGATGCCCTCAGGCGACCTTCACGCAGAGGCGGGGCCAAATCCAAAGCTGAACCCCAGGAGCTGTGCAAACAAAGAAGAGAAAGAGAAATCTCTCCTAGCATCCTCAGGAGCAGCGGATTAAATCTCCACAAACAACTTAACGTACCTGCATCTGTGGAACACCTGAATAGACAATGAATCATCCCAAATTGAGGAAGTGGCCATTGGGAGCACCTGTAGACTTGGGGTTTGCTTTCTGAGGGGCCAAATCCAAAGCTGAACCCCAGGAGCTGTGCAAACAAAGAAGAGAAAGAGAACTCTCTCCTAGCATCCTCAGGAGCAGCGCAGCGGATTAAATCTCCACAAACAACTTAACGTACCTGCATCTGTGGAATACCTGAATAGACAATGAATCATCCCAAATTGAGGAAGTGGCCATTGGGAGCACCTGTAGACTTGGGGTTTGCTTTCTGCATCTAATTTGTTTTTGGTTTTATGTTTATCTTAGTTTACTATTTAGAGTTTATCACTGGTAGATTTGTTTATTAATTTGCTTGCTCTCTTCCTTTTTTAAAAATATATAGATATATATTTTTTTTCCTTTTTCTCTTTTTGAAGCCTTGGTGCTCTGGCTGCATGTCAGGCCTGTGCCTCTGAGGTGGGAGAGCCAAGTTCAGCACATTGGCCCACCAGAGACCTCCCAGGTCCACATAATATCAAACAGTGAAAGCTCTCCCAGAGGTCTCCATCTCAACGCCTAAGACCCAGCTCCACTCAATGACCAGCAAGCTACAGTGCTGGACACCCTAGGTCAAACAACTAGCAAGACAGGAACACAACCCCACTCATTAGCAGAGAGGCTGCCTAAAATCATAATAAGGTCACAGAAACCCATGGTCCTGCCCACCAGAAAGACAAGACCCAGCCTCATCCACCAGAACACAGGCACCAGTCCCTTCCACTGTGTAGAAAGCCTACACAAACCACTGAAGCAACCTTAGCCACTGGGGGCAGACACCAAAAACAACAGGAACTACGATCCTGCAGCCTGCAAAAAGGAGACCCCAAACACAGTAAGTTAAGGAAAATGAGAAGACAGAGAAACACACAATACAGATCATCCAAAATAAAAATAAATAAGCAAACAAGCTTTAAATGACACATTAAACAAGATGAACTTAATTGATATTTATAGGACATTCCATCCAATAACAACAGAATACACTTTCTTCTCAGGTGCTCATGGAATATTTTCCAGGATAGATCATATCTTGGGTTCACAAATCAAGCCTTGGTAAATTTAAGAAAGTTGAAATCATATCAAGTATCTTTTCTGACCACAGTGCTATGAGACTAGATATCAATTACAGGGAAAAATCTGTAAAAAATACAAACACATGGAGGCTAAATAATACACTAATAAATAACCAAGAGATCACTGAGGAAATCAAGAGATTCTGTGCATTAATTTTGTATCCTACTTTACCAAATTCATTGATTAGCTCTTATAATTTTCTGGTAGCATCTTTAGGAATCTCTATGTATAGGATCATGTCATTTGCAAACAGTGACAGCTTTACTTCTTCTTTTCTGATTTGGATTCCTTTTATTTCTTTTTCTTCTGTGACTGCTGTGGCTAAAACTTCAAAAACTGTGTTGAATATTAGTGGTGAGAGTGGACAACCTTGCTCCTGATCTTAGAGGAAATGCTTTCAGTTTTTTGTCATTGAGAACATTGTTGGCTGTGGGTTTGTCTTATATGGCCTTTATTATGTTGAGGTAAGTTCCCTCTATGCCTACTTTCTGGAGAGTTTTTAACATAAATGGGTGTTGAATTTTGTCAAAAGCTGTTTCTGCATCTATTGAAATGATCATATGGTTTTTCTCCTTCAACTTGTTAATATGGTGTATCACATTGATTGATTATGCATATATTGAAGAATCCTTGCACTCCTGGGATAAACCCCACTTGGCCATGGTGTATGATCCTTTTAATGTGCTGTTGGATTCTGTTTGCTAGTATTTTGTTGAGGATTTTTGCATCTATGTTCATCAGTGATATTGGCCTGTAGTTTGCTTTGTGACATCTTTGTCTGGTTTTGTTATCAGGGTGATGGTGGTCTCGTAGTATGAGTTTGGGAGTGTTCCTTCCTCTGCTATATTTTGGAAGAGTTTGAGAAGGATAGGTGTTAGTTTTTCTCTAAATGTTTGATAGAATTTGCCTGTCAAGCCATCTGGTCCTAGGCTTTTGCTTGTTGGAAGATTTTTAATCACAGTCTCAATTTCAGTGCTTGTGATTGGTCTGTTTATATCTTCTTTTTCTTCCTGGTTCAGTCTTGGAAAGTTGTGCTTTTCTAAGAATGTGTCCATTTCTTCCAGGTTGTGTATTTTATTGGCATAGAGTTGCTTGTAGTAATCTCTCATGATCTTTTGTATTTCTGCAGTGTCAGTTGTTAGTTCTCCTTTTACATTTCTGAATCTACTGATTTGAGTCTTCTCCCTTTTTTTCTTGATGAGCCTGGCTAATGGTTTATCAATTTTGTTTATCTTCTCAAAGAACCAGCTTTTAGTTTTGTTGATCTTTGCTATAGTTTCCTTCCTTTCTTTTTCATTTATTTGTGATCTGATTTTTATGATTTCTCTCCTTCTGCTAACTTTGGTGCTTTTTTGATCTTCTATCTCTAATTGCTTTAGGTGTGAGGTTAGGTTGTTTATTTGAGACATTTCTTGTTTCTTTTTTCTTTTCTTTTTTTTTAATAAATTTATTTATTTATTTATTTTTGGCCATGTTGGGTGTCCGTTGCTGCACGTAGGCTTTCTCTAGGTGCAGCGAGTGGGGGCTACTCTTTATTGTGGTGCGTGGGCTTCTCATTGTGGTGTCTTCTCTTCTTGCAGAGCACAGGCTATAGGTGCACGGGCTTCAGGAGTTGTGGCACGTGGGCTCAGCAGTTGTGACTCATGGGCTCTAGAGCGCAGGCTCAGTAGTTGTGGCATATGGGCTTATTTGCTCCACGGCATGTGGGATCTTCCTGGACCAGGGCTTGAACCCATGTCCCCTGCACTGGCAGGAAGATCCTTAACCACTGCACCACTAGGGAAGTCCCATTTCTTGTTTCTTGAGGTAGGACTGTATTGCTAAAAACTTCCCTCTTAGAACTGCTTTTGTTGCATCCCATAGGTTTTGGGTCATCATGTTTTCATTGTCATTTGTTTCTAGGTATTTTTTGATTTCCTTTTTGATTTCTTCAGTGATCTCTTGGTTAATTAGTAGTGTATTATTTAGCCTCCATGTGTTTGTATTTTTTACAGATTTTTTTCCTGTAGCTGATATCTAGTCTCATAGCGTTGTGTTTGGAAAAGATACTTAAAACTATTTCAATTTTCTTAAATTTACCAAGGCTTGATTTGTGACCCAAGATATGATCTATCAAATAAAAAACTTCACAATTTGCATGGAAACAGAAAGACCCTGAATAGCCAAAGCAATCTTGAGAAAGAAAAATGGAGCTGGAAGAATCAGGCTCCCTGACTTCAGACTATACTACAAAGCTAGAGTAATCATGAAAGTATGGTACTGGCACAAAAACAGAAATATAGATCAGTGGAACAGGATAGAAAGCCCAGAGATAAACCCATGCACATATGGTCATCTTATTTTTGAAAATAGAACTACCACATGACCCAGCAATCCCACTACTGGGCATATACCCTGAGAAAACCATAATTCAAAAAGAGTCATGTACCACAAAGTTCACTGCAGCTCTATTTACAATAGCCAGGACATGGAAGCAACCTAAGTGTCCATTGACAGATGAATGGATAAAGAAGATGTGGCATATATATACAATGGCATATTACTCAGCCATAAAAAGAAACGGAATTGAGTTTTTTGCAGTAAGGTAGATGGACCTAGAGTCTGTCATACATAGTGAAGTAAGTCAGAAAGAGGAAAAGAAATACTGTTTGCTAACACATATATATAGAATCTAAAAAGAAAAAAGAAAAGGTTCTGAGGAACCTAGGGGCAGGACAGGAATAAAGACACAGATGTAGAGAATTGACCTGAGGACATGGGGTGGGGGAAGGGTAAGCTGGGATGAAGTGAGAGAGTGGCGTGGACATATATACACTACCAAATGTAAAATAGATAGCTAGTGGGAAGCAGCTGCATAGCACAGGGAGATCAGCTCGGTGCTTTGTGACCACGTAGAGGGGTGGGATAGGGAGGGTGGGAGGGAGACGCAAGAGGGAGGACATATGAGGATATATGTATATGTATAGGTGATTCACTTTGTTATAAAGGAGAAACTAACACACCACTGTAAAGAAATTATACTGCAATAAAGTTGTTAAAAAAGAAATTCAAGTGGAAAACTTGACATAACTAATGATAGCTTCATTCAAATATCAATTAACAAATATGTATATAGCTTCTACTTAGCTGTGCCAAATAGTAGCATGTAATACGAGTAACTTCTCCCCCTTCTAAAGAACAGGAGGAGCAGAAGCAGGATGGGTATCCCCACGCCCGGCTGCAAAAGATTTTGAAAAGGTTTATTACTCACATAGGGAGGCTTTCTGGTGAGAGCAGGATGGGCTCCCAAGCTGGTCTGCAGATGGCTTGAGAGAGAAGGGAAAGAAGGCTGGCTTTGGGGTGTTCATGATGATTAGGGGGTGGGGCTGGGGAGAGTGTTCCCATGCATGATGTAGGGCTTGCACAGCACCAGAGGAAGGAGCACCCAGGCTTTCTTATCCAGTTGCTCAGATGTGGGACCAAGAGGAAGGGGAGTGCTGAAGCTTGAAATCTGTCAGCAAACATCAAAAATGGGGCATACTCTGTGTTACAATAATTAGAAATGGCACAGAACCTAGTATATAATTTGCTACAATAAGATCGTAATGTGACAATAATGTTACATAGTAAACAACCCCCAAATCTTAATGGCATATAAAAATAAATGTTTAAAATAAATAAATAGGGACTTCCCTGGTGGCACAGTGGTTAAGAGTCCACCTGCCAATGCAGGGGACATGAGTTCGATCTCTGGTCCGGGAAGATCCCACATGCCCCGGAGCAACAAGCCTGTGCACCACAACTACTGAGCCTGCGCTCTAGAGCCCACGAGCCACAACTACTGAGCCCATGCACCACAACTACTGAAGCCCATGCTCTGCAACGAGAGAAGCCCCCACAATGAGAAGCCCCCGCACCGCAATGAAGAGTAGCCCCCGCTCGCCACAGCTAGAGAAAGCCCGCGTGCAGCAGCAAAGACCCAATGCAGCCATAAATAAATACATACATACATACATACATTTATTAAATAAATACATTTTAAAAAATAAACGTTTGTTCCTCTCATGGCTAGAGTCAACAAGACAGCTCTGCTGATCTTGCCTGAACCTATTCACGTGTGTGAGTCAGCTGTGAGCAGATCTCAGCTGGCTTTACTTAGGGTGACTGTGGTGCCTCAGCTCTGCTCCATGTCTCGTCCTCCAACAGGCTAGCACAGCCACACTATCATGGCAAAGGCAGAGGTGGAAAAGTAAGCAAATCCAATCACACACGTATGTTTTTTACTTCTGCTTGTAGGAGTTTTGGTAAATTCTTATTGACCAAGAAAACTACATGGCCAAGCCTAGGGCTACAGCTGGAAAGCAAAAGATATATAGACAACAGTGAAGCTTTGGGGCCATTTTTGCAATCTACGGCACGAATGGATTACTAACATATCACAACCTCTTACCCTGCTTTACAGTACCAAGAGAAGGAAAGTAAATTCAGTGAGCTACTTACTATCAAGTGTTAGCACTGTACTTGGAATTAGGACTATGAAAATAAATGAGATAGTGCTAAAGAGCTCAGTCTGATATTGGGGGAAATTTAAATAAATTAGTACATTATTAAAATAAATTAAAATGCAGTGTAAGTGTTAACAGCAGATATTTTAATGAGGTGGCACAGAAAAGACACAGATTAACTCTTTCACCTCCTTTACCATATATTTCACAGCCAATTTAATGAATTTTATTGTAATCAAATTTCCTCTTGATTCTGAGAACATGAAGAAAAAGGTGACTGAGGTTCCCCAAAGAATAGCCTCATAAAAATGCAGTCTCTTTAAAAACAAAACTAAATTGTAAGTTCTATTAGGCTAGCAGAAAGTCATTTGATTCTTCTGTTGCTCAGGTACACTTAGTAGTCATCCAGTTTCAACCAAAATTTATTGTGTGCCTACCTGTGCAAGCTCTTTTGTTGGGAATTTGCTAGGGTTTGGGGATGCCTGACAAAGATGAATAAACAAAGATGACTTAAAAAAAAAAGGCATCTGCCTTCCAAATAACTTAGTCCTACTTACTCCGAAGTCCGTTGCATAAAACATATACAAGCAGAGCCATTGTGCTTAAAGTAGAAGTTGGGGGCCTGGAGCTCCCTCCAACCCAGGCCACTCCTGAGGACACCGTTTGGGGACTTGAAGATTCTCGAGTCTAATCCATCTCACTAGTGTACAGTCACATTGCTGGAAACGTGCCCTTTGTCTCTTCAGTGCTCTCTTATATGTAGACATATGGTGACCCACTCCATACAGAGACTTAGTGCAATGCGGCCTTAAATGAAGCCTGGATTAGAACTATGTTAGACCCCAAATAGAAAGGAGCTCTGAATATAGCTCACAAATTTTCAGGTCATTAGCTGTGAGTGGAATCATAATTGGTGAGGGGTTATTCTAGCACAGTTTGGGAATAAGAAGATGAGTTAATCTTCCAGTTTATGGCAGATAGCTTCTTAAACTTTGAAATGGAATTCTTTGAGATTTAAAGATAGGGATATAAATACTTTGCTGGATTTTCTCCATTAGTCAAGATTGTTTAAGAGGAAAAAGTTTGCCATTGTTCTGAAATATTTTTTCCTCTAATTAATCCACATTATTTTTAGGGAGCTTTGCCTAGGAGGAAGACTAATTCCTTATGTTCCTTCCCTCTCTTTTAGGTCCTACTCCCATAGCTTTAAACTGTCACTTGGAATCTTTTGGGAAGGCGGAACAGAAGTGGGCAGAGTGTTTGGAAACCTGACTGAAAAATTCTCCATAAAACACTGCCATCCTATAAATGGTTCTGTCTGGATGGATTCCTTGAGATGTGTTTTATTTCCATTGAAAACTCAAAAACTTTGAAACATTCACCGTTCACGTCTCAAAACTTGATGGGTAAAATATTCATCATTTAAAGTATTCAAGAAAAGCTTGAAGAAATAAAAGAAACCAGTTGTTCTCCGGACCACCTTAGGAGGCAGAAGTTCCCGGAGAGCCTTCAGGGCTCGTTGGGAAGGGAACCCAAGATGGGCGTTATGAGCCTGACCAAACGATGTTCTTCTGTTTAGAAAAGAAGAGGTGGGGGATGGATGGTGCCCAAAGCTAGCGGGTCAGTGTCACTTTCTTCCTCCTTTGCCCCGCTCTTCTCCTTCTTCTCTGTCCTGCGTGTCCTCACTTTCTCACCAGCCCCGCGACTGCTCATCCTTGCACTTCGCATCCTCCTAACCCCCTCGTCCGTGCGGGCCCGGCGACTACGCCCACCCACCCAGGACCGGGTCGGCCCAGGGCTCCTTCCCGTCCCCAGTCCCGAAGCTCACGCCTCTCTCTCTGCCGCCCACGCTCCCCGCTCCGGCCGCCCCCATACTTCCCGGCCAAAGGGGATCCCAGCCAAGTAGGCCGCCCCGGCCTCGGCCCTCCCCCACCCCGGCCAGCCAGACCATAAAGCGCCCTGCCCAGCAGCCAGCGCACTCTGCTCCGCGGCGCCAGGACGCGAGCACCGCCCCCGACGGCAGCCCGGACGCCGCGCTCGCCTCACCTGCGCTGCGCGTTCGAAGCCCGACCGAGGGGCCCCGCGCCGACCGCCCTCCCAGGCAGGGCCCGCGGAGCCGTGAGTCCCGAGCGCCCGCGGGGAGCAGGAAAAGCCAACATGCTGGCCCCGCGCGGAGCCGCTTTGCTCCTGCTGCACCTGGCCCTGCAGCCGTGGCTGGGGGCCAGCGCCCAGGCTACCCCCCAGGGTAAGTGGGAGCGAGCCGGGGCGGGAGCCACGGGCCAGGGTCCCTCGGTCACGGAGCCCGCCGTTCCGCGGTCCACTTGGGCGAACGGAGGGACCAGCTCCGCGCGCGGCTCAGCCCCTCTCTGTTTTTTATTGTGATTGGAAACGATAAAGATTAGAATTTTCGGAGATTCGATTATCCAGCGATGAGACCAATTCCCTATACAATAGTTTGGGGGATGCAAAACTTATTTTCAGGCTAGTCAAAGACGTGGGGTTTCCAATCTTATGGCGCGGCCCTAGACCTCGAACACGTTCTGTTTGAAGTTGGGCGAAATCCGCATTCCGTCCCTCGCGGCTCTCTCTGGCCGGCCCTCCACTCAGCCCAGCATCCTAAATCCTTCGACGCGGCAGGAGCGATGTTCCCACCAGGTGGTCTGAGGCTGATATCCTCAAGAAAGGTGCAGTATGGCTGTATTGCCCTGCCACTCGCCTTTGTCTGCTCCAACTTTGTTGGGACCTCAAAACCTCCTTTGGGAGTTGGCTTGGTCTCTTGATTCTTGAGGTAAATTGAACTGGAAGGCTGAGAAATGGGTCTTTCTCTACAAAGAGGTTAATAAGTTGATGAATAATTTGAAAAGCCACCTGGATGATCGGTCTTCAAACCCCTTTGCGAGATGGGGTGAAAAGAACTGTTGGTCAGAAAGCACTTAAGCTTAAACAGAATTTTGGAAAGACAAAAAGGAAGAAATTATTTAAGCAAGAAAACATCTTAGGGCTTTAACTGGCTATCCAGTGATGACCTTCATCTGTTTGAATTGATGCCTGGGGTTAATTTTTACTGACTAAGGTAATAAAGCTGGAAGAGACGCACAACTTGAAGTAAAAATTGCTAATTCAAGGAAGGCAGAATGAAGAAAGTCTGTGCTGGTGCTCTCCATTCCCTTCCCCTCCCACTGCAGTAACTACCCATTTAAACTTTGCATTTCACCAGATAACTCATTTTGATTCCAGACCAGGCAACCAGAATTGTGTTTTCAGGGGGTAGTGAAACTGCTTTTCGTTTGGGTTGAAATGTTTAAAATGCTGTACTTTATAGTATTTATTCATTGTGACCTTGCTTCTAGGAAGGTAAGAAAGGAAGCCTTTTTTAAAAATTAATGTATAATTGGCATATAACGTTATATTAGTTTCAGGTGTACAACATAATGATTTGATCGTTGTATACATTGCAAAATGATCACCCCAGTAAGTCCAGTTAACATCCATTGCCACACATGACTACAGATTTTTTTCTTGTGATGAGAACTTTTAACATTTATTCTCTTAGCAACTTTCAAACAGGCAATACAGTACTATTAACTATAGTCGCCATGTACATTACATCCCCATGGCTTATTTATAACTGGAAGCTTGTACCTTTTGACGTCTTCCACCCATTTCACCCCCACCACTACTACCCCACTTCTGGCAACCATCAGTCTGTTCTCTGTGTCTATGAGCTTGTCCTTTCTTGTTTGTTTTTGTTTTTAAGATTCCACATATAAGTGAGACCATATAGCATTTGTCTGTCTTAATTACACTTACATAATGCCCTCAAAATCCATCCATATTGTCATAAAGGGCAAGATTTCCTTCCTTTTTATGACTGAATAATATTCTATTGTGTGTGTATCACATTTTCTTTATTCATTTATCCGTTGATAGACACAGGTTGTTTTCATATCTTGGCTATTGTAAATAGTGCTGTGATGAATAACTCCATATATCTTTTGGAGTAAATGGTTTTGTTTTCTTTGGCTAAATACCCAGGAGTGGGATTGCTGGATCATATAAGGTAGTTCTATTTTAAATTTTTTGAGGAACCTTCATACTGTTTTCCATAGTAGCTGACCCAACTTACATTTCCACCAGTGGTGTACAAGGGTTCTCTTTTTCCCACCTCCTCACCAACACTTGCTGTTTCCTGTCTTTTTGCTAAGAGCCATTCTAACTGGTGTAAGGTGATATCTCATTGTGGTTTCGACTTGCGTTTCCCTCATGATTAGTGATGTTGGGCATCTTTTCATATATATGTTGGCCATCTGTCTATCTCCTTTGGAAAAATGTTTTTTCAGATTTTCTGCCCACTTTTAAATATGTTTGGTTGTGATTTTTTGTTGTTTTGTTTGTTTTTGCTATTGAGTTGTATGAGTTTTTTTATATATTTTGGATATTAACCCCTTTTCAGAGATGTGATTTGCAGATGTCTTCTCCCATTCCATAGGTTGCCTTTTCATTTCGTTGGTTTCCTTCGCTGTGCAGAAGCTTTTTAGTTTGATGTAGTTCCACTTGTTTACTTTTGCTTTTGTTGCCTTTGCTTTTGGTGTCAGAAAGGAAGCTTTTTGACACAGTTCAAAAGTTTTCTTATTGCAAACATTATTTAACAGGTTTGAATTCATGGGTGTAATATTTTGTGTTATATGAATTCTTGACGTTTGAATACACAACTTCATGGTGTGTTGCAGGTATGGATTTTGCTTCTTGGACAGAGCTGCCTGTTTTATGGAGACTTGAAATCAGGCTATACCTAAATTATCTGGTTAATTTAATTGCTGTAGATGATCTGATTAAGTCAAGTTTCTGATAGATTCTTTATTGAGTTGATTAGTTTGCAGTTATCAGCTCAGCTGAATAATTTATCTCCTTTTTCCTCTGAGCTGCCTTGCTAGTCTTATTGGTAAGTATTCAATTTTCATACAGTGATGGTTGAGCTCATTGGTAGCAGTAATTTCACCTGTAACACTAGAAGGTCGTGCTTAGATCCTGGCGCTATTACTAAAGCGTCATAACATTAGTAGAAATTTGTGGTGTCTCATTTCCTTTTCAAAACACTCTCCAAACTCATTACTAACTAATCCCAACTTGGCCTCTTGAGAGTGAAGCCAGTGGATTAGAGGAACCATACAGATTGAAATGCGGTAAATTTAGTTTCAGCTGAATTATGACGTAATCATGGTCAAAGCAAAAATCAGGAATACCAAGAGTTTAGTTTTGCATGCAGTTCCCATACTTTGAAACACACATCTCTTTCCTGAAGATGTCTTGTCCTGAATGGAACTTTTAAATATATTGCCTTATTTCCCTTTGCTCCCACTGGTGGAAATGTAAAGTTTCCAGTTCTCTAGAAATTTAAAAATTCTATGCCCCTTTTGAAGTACAGTTGGCAGCAGTCCTCATGTTTGGGGAATGTGGGATGCTAGAAAGAACATAATAGATATTCTGCTTTCCAGCACCGCTAGTATTAAAATCATTATTGTATAAGGTTCTTGATACACATGAAAGAAACAATACACATCCAATCTGAAGACATATCGTCTTTTAAACTAGGCTTTTGCCTGTTTGTTTTATAACTAGTTTTTCTTACAAAAGCAACACCTGTTCATTGTAAAAAAAAAAAAAGAAAATTGGATAAGTAAAAGCAAATGAAATTAAAAATGTATAATTATTCAACCCAGAGATAGCTACTATTCTTGTTAGCATTTTGTCATATTGTTTTTCAAATCTTTTTCTGGGCAAATACATATTTCAAATGGGATCATGTTATACATGTAATTTTATCATCTGTCTTCACTTAATATATCATGAGCTTTTTTCCCATATCTAAGTATTCAGCTGCATTACCCTTTTTAATATATAGTAATTTAATATACAGTATTTCTTTTTAGGTGGACCAAAATTTATTTATGCAGGGCTCTAATGTAGGACACTTAGTTTCCAGTGTTTTCATACTGTAAATAATTTGTTGAACATTTGCAATGCCACAGGATGGCTTCGGAGGGCTGAAATCCCTGTAATCTCTGTCAAGCCTTTCTGTCTCTGTTAAGAAGAGACAAAGTGCTCTGCCAGCAAAGATTCAGGTTTTCCACCTCTTCCAATTAGATTTTCACATAACTCCTTCCTAAATAGAAATTCTAGAATCAACACTGATGGTGAATCTCCTAAATAAATTACCATATCATCCATTATTTTCTTAAGATAAATTCCTTTTGTAGCAACGCTAAATCAAAGAGCATATGTGTCTTAGGGCCTTTGATATTGCTATTTAAACTGGCTTCAAAGTGTTTATACCAGTTTAAATCTTACCCACCAGTATATGAGTACCCATCTTCCTGAATCCTCACCAACAGTTGGGTATTACTGTATTTATTGTTTTTCCAATTTGATGGTGAAAATAATACCTCATTGCTTAAGTTAGCAATTCCTTCATCATTAATTAACCATATGAACACTTATATATATACTTATTTGCCATTGTAACTCTTTTTCTATAAATTGCCTTTTCATGTTATTTACCCATTTTTCTATTAGGATGCTTATTTTATTGATTTGTAAGAGCTCTTTATAAATTATGGATACTGTGACCCTTTTTAGTAACCAGATTATTGTATCCAGGAGACAGCTCTGGAGCCTGAAGTTCCTGCAGGCTATGGAATTGTCCAAACGATATTTGCATAAACCAAGAAAAATACTAAGTAACTTCTAGTGAGTATTACCCAAATTTGGCCTTTGCCTTTTAAATTAACTGGACATACTCTCTCATAGCTTTCTTAAAATTTGAGAGAAGGTGCTGCTGACTCGATCAAAAGCAACTTACACAAATATACATGCAGGTTCTAGTTTTTGTAGACCAACTCTATCAGTGAGGTTACAATCAAGAAATAGAAACCACGTTGTATGGTTTTGTTTTGTTCCCACATCGGGGTTTCTTAACAGAGAAACACTGGGGCACTGTAAATGCACAAAGGGAACACTTTGGTCTCACAAAGGTAGCAAACTGTTTTGTTAACAGTGTATCTCCTACCATACCCCTGCTTTCTGCTGCATATTCCCTGTGTCACTTATCACTGGCCAGGAAAAGACAACGGGCTCCGGTCCAAGAGGCACATGAGGGACCCCAAGGCAGAAATTCACTACTAGGGGCCATAAGAAAAACAGTGACTTGGACGCTGTTACCTGCGTCCCCCACACCTTATACGTTAAGCCTTTAGTATAAGGGCTTTTAGCCTTTATACTAGCCTCTCCCTAGTGGGCATTTTCAGAGCCACTTCTTCAGCCGAAATGCAATTTGGGGTTTGCAAAGTTTGTCTTCTCTTGGGGGCTATAAGCTTGTGATGAATATCGTGCTCTATTTCTTCTGGTTCAAATGTCCAGCCGCTGTAAGAGTGATGAGGAAGAACCGGCGAGTTTGACAATGTGGAAAAATGATTACAGTATCAGTTTACTTCATAGCTTACTGTCAAATTGTCTCCCCTCAAAAAACGTGTTTGCCCCAAAGTTAAACCTTTCACTGATTGTTCCTTTCTCCCCGTTCTCCGCAGTCTTTGACCTCCTCCCATCCGCCAGCCAGAGGCTGAACCCAGGTGTCCTGCAGCCAGTCCTGACAGACCCCACCCTGAACGAGCTCTATGTGATCGCCACCTTCAAGCTGCAGACGAAAAGTTCAGCCACCATCTTCGGACTTTACTCTTCAGCTGACAACAGCAAGTATTTTGAGTTTACTGTGATGGGACGCTTGAACAAAGGTAAGGAGATTTATAGAAATAATTTTCTTAAAAATCCTCCCTGCCTGTTCCAGGATTTGGGGTCTACTTTCCTTCAGATGGTTCCATCCACCATTGATTTCAGTTTTCAATACCAAATTCCTCTGATTGTACACTTACCTGTACAGGGAGGGCGAGTTGATATCGAGAGAAAGAAGGAAGAATAGCTTGCGGCAAAAATGCCCTTTGACGTTGTCTGATCCTCATGTTATTCTGGATCCAGTTCTGGAAGGGACAGGACCCAGGACCGTTTGGCCACTCTGTTAGTCAGCTTGAGCTGCTATAACAAATACCATAGACTGGGTGGCTTAAGCAACAGATGTTTATTTCCCACAGTACTGGAGGCTGGTAAGTCCAAGGTCAAGGTGCCAGCAGATTTGGTTCTTGATGAGAGCCTGGGTCCTGGCTTGTAGACAGCCACCCTCTCACTGTGTCCTCATATGGCCTTTCCTCGGTGTGTGCTGGTGCAGAGAGAGAGAGTGAGCTCTGTCTTCCTTTTCTTGTAAGGACACTAATGCCGTCATGGGGGTCCCACCCTCATGACCTAATCTAAACCTAATTACCTCCCAAAGGCCCACTTTCTAATACCACCATATCGAGGGTTCGGGCTTCAACATATGAATTTGAGGGGAACACACACATTCAGCCTGTAATAGCCACTCACACCATTCTTGTGCTCCCTTAGAAGCATGTGGCTTAGCAGACCTAACTCCTAGCTCTGCAAGCACCTCCCGGACTTGATGGAGAGAATATATCTCAGTGGTAGAACGAAATGAACAGCTCTCTTTTCTACCTGTTTTGTGCCAATTTACACAGGTCTGTCACTTGTTTGTTCCCTCTGCTGTCAAATGTTTCACTGTCAAATTGAGTTCCTACATGTACTAAGAAATGACTTCCAAGGAAAAGGTCACTATTTTTTCATCTCCTTCTCTTCCACCCGTGCCCTGGGGACAACACCTGTTCCTGCTTATTGAGGAATGTGACAGATACGTGTCCATGCTGCTCATGCTTTTAAAAAAGGACTGGTCCTTCCGGCGAGATTTTTTATTTGTTTGCTCTACAAAATAGATATTTCTAGTGCTTCAAACTCTCTGAGATTCTAATTGTGATTGAACACTTAAAGCTGCAGGTGTTGGGAGCTGAAAGAAATTCCTAATTCTTAGCATTCTTAGGACTATAGAGTTAAAAGCAAGAAGGAATGGGCTTTTAACCCCTCCTTTTATGTCAAGTTCCAATATCCTCCCTCCCTCCTTCCATCTCACTCACAAGTCTGCTGTCTCTGTCTGTTCCTCATGGCCTCTCAGGGGCTGAGGTGCAGTTTCAGACAATGAAGGGAGTTGGGGACACGATTCATGATTTAGCAGATGTTTCAACCATTCCTGCTCCCTTTGCCCCGCCTTCAGCCCTGATGGGAGGTAATTTCACCCATCTCTCTGCCTTGATTCTGACAACCCCATTTTGCCTCACATCTCTTGAAGGAACAGCTCATTGTCTAAGAACCCAGCTACTCAGTTTATCATCTATAAAAGCCACCCTTCTTCATCTAAAGGGCAGTAGCTTCTCACTAAATTATTTTAGATGCACTGGAAGGTTTTTCTTTTAGCTCGCTCAGCTTAGTGGCTAAAAGGCCCTCTATAGAGCCAAAAACTCTGCTTCTAGCTTTTCACTCTCTCTGAATCTCACCCTCTATTTCTAAATTGACCATTGTAGAAAAACAAGCAACTTCCCCCGAGCTGATGCTTTCTGTTCACTTGATAGAAGCCAGGGTAATGCTAAGTACATGGGCAGGTAGATGGATAGGGAAGGGGGTTGTTAAGTGCGTTTCCTTTGAAGAATCACCAGTCATGTGAGTCAGCTGTTAATACCAGCTGATCTCCATGTTAAAGGAGAAAAAAAGAGGAAAGGATTGAACACCTTTCCACCTGCCAACCTACTAGAAGAGATAAAAAGCTCTTAGAAAAAATATTTTTTAAAAGGAGTCCTAAAAGAATCCAGAGATGACAATTCTCAGAAAACAAAGAGGACTTTATAACAGTATTAGGGTTGAAGAATTTGACACAGAGAAGATTCCCTGGAGCAATAGGAAAAAGGACAGAGATTTGCCATCCCTTGTGAATCTGAAAGTTCTAGGAAGGAGCAGCAGCCCATTGTGACTGGAACAAGAAAGAAGTCACTGGGTCCATCAGGTCCAGAAAAAGATGCAGCATGTGTTTGTGACTCCCCATTGAGGTGTTCAATGGTGGTGCTGGGCTGCACCCTGCAGGCCTCGAGGCCAAAAGAAGAGCCCAGAACAGTGACAGAGACATCAACAGTTTATTGGACAGGGGATCTCACATGTCTGCAGCAAAAGGTCCTGGAGCGACATCCCACTGTATAGAGCAGACAGCAGGCGGGACATGGCAGCGATCTTTGCTACTCGGAGGAGAAGGAGGCTACCACGTATGGGGGAATTGACGTCAGGTTGGCTCGTCAGTTACCAGGGAAACCGGCAGCCGGGGCACATCCCTCACAGCCCCTCAGGTTAACCGCCATCATGAGGGCAGAAGTTTCCCTTTAATAAACTAGCAGGTGGAGGCGTTCTGGCCTAAGGATTAGAAGAAACGGTTGCCGGAGCAGGGGGCAAGCACTTTCATGTGAGTAGGGAGTAGGTGAAGCAGGGACTGGTTGAGCAGGGGAGTTACAAAGAGCAAGAGACCATCTTCAGTGACCTGACCGTTCAGGGGGCCATGCACACCTGCCATGATTTGTGGAGGGTGGGGGGAAAGCATCTTCCTGAAAGGTGAACCCCAGTCCGTTATTCAACTGACAAGCCTCAGCTGATCTTGTCTTCTGTTGCTTTGCATGGAAAACAGCAAAACAAGAAATCAAGATGTATCTCTCATGACTTAAAGCACCAGAGTAGGAAATAGGACACATCTTTCCCTCTATTAAAGGTTATGGTTTGGGAGAGGGTGACTGCACAGATGGAATCGAAGAGAGGATTTGGTTGTCTGGGCCTCTGACGAGCTCCTACGAGAAACTAAAGTGTATTCCATGAAGACTGCAAAGAATGAGTTTGCCACTGAGCTTTCTGTTTCTGCCCTCTCACTCTCCAAGGCATCCTACCATGGTCGCCTCGTTACTGTTCGCAAAGCATAACATGGATCTAGTTATGCCTGACTGCAGAGACCTGTAGTGGCTTCCGATCCCAAACTGAATAAGGTGCAATTGCCCAGGCTGGGCATTTAGGGCTTTCTATTGCCTGACTCCCAACCGGCCTTTCCAGTTTATCTGTCCTTCCAACTGTCCGTGCAGCCTGTGCTTCAGCTGGATGGACTAACTGCTGTTCCCTGGATGCACCCATGCTGTCGCTCCTTCTCTGTCCTTTTGCTCTTGCCCTCTGCTCCCCCTGGTGCATGCCCTGCACCACCTCAAGTGACTGAAATCCTACACACGTAAGACACATCTCCAGCTCCTCCTGACACCTTTCTTTATATGACTTTGTACCTCCACAGAAGGTGCTACTGTTCGCTTGCCTTGTATTTGAATTACTTGGAGGTCTTTTCTCCAGTAGGTTATAAGCTCCCCTAAGGCAGGGACTGGGCATCCCTTAACTCACCTTTGTGTATACTGCAGCACATAGCACAGTGCCCTGTACATAGAAGTGGCTCATGAAGAGACTGGATAGAATAAATGGAGGCTGAGAAGAGTAGCTTTGTTTAAAAAAAAAAAAAAACATTGTTGTGGAAATTCTAGATGTATACAATGTCACACAGTAGGCCTGGCTCGGAATCACTTTTTGAATGAATGAATGTTGAAGACCATTTGGTTGAGGACGTAAAAGTGATACAGGTAGTATTTCTGATAGAAGTGCTCTATCAGAGTATTAGTAATACAGTGGTATAGAAATAAGCATTCTATAGAAACCACCTAGCTGGGTAGAAGATATGGTTGGTGATTTTCTTGAATCTGGCATAGAGACAACTTTCCAGTTAGTATCCTGAGTTTGAGTCACAATTAAAGGTCTCAGGAGCTGCGTCACCATGAATGCATCTCTGAATCCCCCTGAGCATCGATTTACTATCTCTAAAGTGGGGATGATAACAGCTACCTCCCAGGTTGATTGCAAGAACTGACTTACATAAAGTATAATAACTTAGAGTCTGAAGCTCAATAAAAAACTTCAGGTTACTATATTAGATAGATTAGATAGATAGTGAGAGACAGAGACACCTTTCTATTATTTAGGCAACTGTCTTCCAAAAATGATGAGTCGGTGAACTCTTGGCTTACCTTAGTGAAAGCTTCACCTTTCAGAAAAAGCATGAGAGGACCGCTTCTTTAGCCTTAATTTGAGAGCCTCAAAAAAACAACTTGATGCTGTGGAAATGAAGGGAACTCAAGAATTAGCAGTAATGACTGGAGAGAGCAGGCTCCTCATCCTATGACAGGAGAAGTCAAATGGTTCAGAGCAGTTCTGAAACCTGCAGGCTAATGAGAGATACAGTTGAAAGAGATGGAAGAGTTTAAAAGTTAGAATTCTGGAATTCCCTGGCTGGCCAGTGGTTAGGACTCTGAGCTTTCACTGCCAAGGGCCCGGGTTCAGTCCGTGCTGGGGGAACTAAGATCTCGCAAGCTGCATGGAGAGGCCAAAAAAAAAAAAAGTTAGAGTTCTAAACCAAATAATGAACGGGAAAAAATGAGGTGCCTCAAACGCTTATAATAATATTTATTTATGGAGCCATTACAATGAACCAGGGCCATGCTAAAGGCTCAACGCTCATTTTCCCTTTTAACTTTCACAGTACTCTTATGAGGTACCCTTGAATGAACTCAGTTTTAAAATGATGATATACAGAAAGTGGAAAGAATTTTCGTGAACTTTAGGACAAACCTTCAGAGGGTTGTACTGTTTTATTCATGCATTTGGGGATTTCCTGGAAAAGAAAGCTGGGATTATTTGAAGGCAAATAGGTTTACTAAAAATAAATCCTGCCAAATTTTTTAATGAATTTTATGAAGTCACTCATTATACCTTTCTGAATAATATAAAAAAAGAATAAACTAGATAAATAGTACTGTTAGGAGTTGGTAAATTGCCTTATAGCAAAGTATCTAGTGGTTTTTGACAAGGCTCTGTCTTGGGCATTGAACTTTTCAACATATCAGTGACTTAGGTGGAAACATAGTATTTTAACATGTTTGCAGTTGGCACAGAGCTGGAAAAAACAGTTGAACATGTCAGATGCCGTTATCAAGATTTGCAAGGTCCTACCTGGCTGACACACAATAGGCCACCATCAGATTCAATTTAACAATAATAAATGTAAATCCATCCTCTAGGAATGAAAAGTAAATTGTAGACACCCCGGATGTGGAAGGCCCATCCTAAGCATTCTAGTCAACAACGTTAAGAACCAAGCAATGGGGCTTCCCTGGTGGCGCAGTGGTTGAGAGTCCACCTGCCGATGCAGGGGACAAGGGTTCGTGCCCCGGTCCGGGAAGATCCCACATGCTGCGGAGCGGCTGGGCCCGTGAGCCATGGCCGCTGAGCCTGCGCGTCCAGAGCCTGTGCTCTGCAGTGGGAGAGGCCACAACAGTGAGAGGCCCACGTACCGCAAAAAAAAAATACAAAGAACCAAGCAATGTTGAGCACAGTGCCTGGCACTTAGTAGTTGCTCAGAAATGTTTGCTGAATGAATGAATGAACAGATACACTGACGCAACTTCTTTTTAAAGCTTTTTAAATTTTAGGCTTCATTAATACACACATGTGGCCAGATTAAGGGCACCGATAGTCCCACTGCACCCTTAATTGTCCAGCCACATCTAGAATACTGTGTCTAGTCGTGAGCACATTTCACAGGGACACTGTCAAGTCAGAGACTACCTTAAGGAGAGTCACCAAGCCAGCATCCTTCTGGATCCCGTTTTTTTTTTACCACATCACAAGTCAAAAAGTTAAAGGAACTGGAGAAATCAAGGAGCCAGACAGAAGACATGAGAGAAGTGCAAGTTGCCTTAAAATATTTGAAGAATATCATTTTGATTGATGATATCTGTCTATAGTTCGGAAGAGTAAAATTAGGACACACTGGTGGAAGTCGGAGGAAACAGATATTGGCTCTGAATTAGGAAACTCTTGGGGAGCAATCCAAGAGTGAAATGGGTTTTTCTGCAAAGTAAAGTTCTTTGTTACTGGAAATGTGCTGGTAGAGGCTGCACTTTTACTGAAGGGATTTGTGAAATGAGATATTAAGCTGGATGACTTATAATGCTAAGATTCTGTGGCTCCGCTAAGGCTAGAGAGCATTCCATGGGCATTTAAGAAGCTGCTGTGCACCTCTCTCCTATAAGGTGACCTTGGGATTCTGTGCACATTTACAGCTCTGTTACCTACCTGATAGTTGTTTACAGTGATGCCTCGTAACTTAGCAAAATATAAAGCCCTTTGCAGATGTTCAGTATAACTGCTGTGCTTCCTTTCACCGGATGGTTTCTTTGCTCCGTGTGTGTGTGCATGTGTGCGTGTGTGTGCGTGTGTGTATTCTGTAAGCTTTACATTGGTTTAAACTGCTACAAAAAAATTTCAAAACACACAATACTGCATTTATCACACCTGGGAGTCACCCAGAGTACTTTTAGGAAAAGCAGTTTGATGATTTACCTTTTATGTATTTCCAAAGCACTAAAGTTACAAAGACCTTAGCGTATAGGGCATAAAGATAAATGAGCCAAGGCAAACAAGAATATCCGTCACAAGAAACATTAATGGCAAGAAGTCTTTTTTTAATGTATAGTTATTTAGAGAAGAAGAGGAAAGGTTGACAGCAATTGCTTTCATCATATATTTAAAAGTGCCAAAGAGCAAAGCCATTTGCCAAGCAAAGCCATTCGCCAAGCAAAGCAGAAAGCCCCGGACTACCTTGCTGAGTTTGCTGCCTGCAGGCTAGGTCACTCTGAATTTCTTTGCCCAAGCAGACAAAATATTATCATTTCCAGTTCTTTAAAGCTGGTAGCCTGCTTCATAGCTTTGACATTCAACACATCATAATATTTTTGACCGCCAAGTCCGTCCACTTTTCAAAAAGCACCTTTTGAAAGTTTTCCCAAGATAGCAATATTTCAAATCTTCATTGCTTTGGTTTGCTTCTTCGTCTTCATCCCCCGCCAGTCACTGAGATGGTTTTAATCAGGCCGGGCTGCGTGGCTCCTCTGTCAGTCTGGTACCCAGACATGGAAATGCAGCCATAAAACGGGGCTGCAAACTCTCAAGTACACAAAGATGCTAAGTTTAGAAGGGAAGGGTTTATGTATGTAAACTAATAGAAACTGCTCCCCACACTTTTAAAAAGATTGTGGATTAAAAAAATCAGAGTAGGGGGCTTCCCTGGTGGCGCAGTGGTTGAGAGTCCGCCTGCCGATGCAGGGGACACGGGTTCGTGCCCCGGTCCAGGAGGATCCCACATGCCGCAGAGCGGCTGGGCCCATGAGCCATGGCCCGTGAGCCTGCGCGTCTGGAGCCTGTGCTCCGCAACGGGAGAGGCCACAACGGTGAGAGGCCCGCGTACCGCCAAAAAAAACCCAACAGAGTAGATACATGAATACTCTATTTTATCTATTTTTTCATTCAACAGATAGTTGTATTTGATGTTCTCAGGTGCTGTGGTGTATGGGAAAATTAGTAAGAAATAGACTGCTTGTCCCAAGAGTTTATGCTTTAGCAGAGAAGATGAGAAATAAACAAATATACTAGTACCTACGTTTGTATAGCAGCTTATATTTTTGCATTTTCTTATTTGACCACCACTGAAAACAAAATGACATAGGAAGGACAGCTTTTATTGACTCCTTTTAATAGTTTAAGAAGTGGACACTTCAGGCCCAGGGTCACATAGGGATTAAGGGTCCGAGCCATGACTGGAACCTGAGTCCTGAAAACGTATACCTAGCAGAGCACCGAGAAAGTGTTAGGGAAGACGAATGAGGCAGTAACTTCCAACCATGGGGAAGATGGAAGACTAGAGGGAATCTGGTGCATTTGAGCTGGATCTTGGCTTCAGATTTGTGGCAATGATGGAGCAGGAAGGAGAGGAATGGAGAAGAGAACATTCGCACAGAAAGAAAAGGATGAGGGAGGCTGGAGAAAGCTAGAGAGGGGTGAAAATGGGTTATTAGAACTGGTCGTTCAGCTTGGCTGGTGATCAGCAGAATGGAAGGTGGCAGGAAGGTTGGGCCCGTCCTGGGATAAGTTACACATTAATTAGGGACCACTAGGGAGCTAGTGAATGATTCCACTGGCTCGCTCGTGTGTTGCATTGAAAAGGCAATCATTTGGTCAAAACAGTCCTGTAAGAATGTCAAGCTTTCAGTCCAGAAAAACTGCATAGAAAGAGACCCTCAGCAGGAAGGTGAGTAAGGAATCTGGCAGAGAAACCCAGAGATAGAACAAGGTAGAGGCAGAAACACCGTTTGAAGACCTGCAGCCTTCAGTTCTAATCAGAGGAGTTCTTGGTACTCGCCCTGAGAGAGCACAAGGCTGAAATCACCAAGCACACTTGTTGCAGTGAGAAGCAAGCAAGAGGATGGAATGTGCCTCAGCTGAAGAAGCAGAGCTGTACCCAGTGACGGTTTTCCTGAGTGCGTTGCTCCCTGGGGTGCTAAGGGGCAGAAGTGGGCTGGAGCCAGGAGAAGACTGCTCCTTCTGACTTCCAGGCCTGATTTTTCACTCCTTCTGGAGGCAGAAGTGATGTCTTACTGGCTCACTTGTATTTTCCCCTCTGTTTTGCTCCCCTCTGCTCTGTGTGTATGTTGGGCTAAGATTGGGCAAGGTGAGCACTGGGAAAGGGGGACCAGAGAGAGGAAGGGAACCATGTCTGCTCTCTCCCCTCCAGTGGTGCTGCTTCTGGAGAAGGTCAGGGAATCTCCCAGGCTGCAGGCTCCTGGGTTGTTGAGGCTGTTTCTAGACTCATTGTGACTGATGGGAGAATGCTGAGTTTTCTGAGCAGGTGCCTGTCGACCCTCTGGGGTAGTCTTACTGCTCTGAAGATAAAATAAGTATAGAAGCACTGAAGTAAGGGGTTTGCAATAAAAAAGAAAAATGAAAAAATGGAAGCCATAAGCAAAATGAAAATTCTTGGATCAAGTATGAAGAATGGTAAATGTCAAAGCACTTGATAATTTTCTGCTAACGGACCTTGTGAAGATGGAAGTTTCCATAAGTCTTCTTTTCCTTTATTTCCTCTTGCTCTTGTCACAAGACCTATGAGCATGAAGAATCTGTCATTTCAGCACTACACTGCAACACAAAGCAAGGCAGAAGTCTAGCGTGCCCTTAAATGGCAGCAGGAACACAATGGCAGGTTTGGCTGCCTGCAATAGATGTTAAATTGCTACTCTCTAAACTTTTAAATGTATATGTGAAAAGCTTTCGATGCAATCATTTAATTATTCATTGAAAGTTTATATTCACAACATTAATGTGCAACTGTTATACATGACGTACTCCACTAGGTACTGTTTATAAACTTAGCGATTCAGTTATGAAAATAAATCATGGCCCACATGGCCTGGAAGGCCTGCTCAAAGCAGGCAAGGGCCCATGAAAATGTGTTTCCTTTGAATTACACAGAAATCCCAGGAGAGAAAGACCAAGGGTATTTGTTTTAAGCTGTGTATCCTCTTAAACTGTTACTATGAGGAACAGAGGTTGTGGCCATGATGAAAATGAGGAGATCCTGAGTATATGTGTCTATGACCTGGTTGAAGTCTGGTAGTCCAAGTGGTGTTTTCACTGGCCTGTAAAAACGCCAGGGATTTGCAAAACTATTCAAAAAAGTAAAGAAATAGGGCTTCCCTGGTGGCGCAGTGGTTGAGAGTCTGCCTGCCGATGCAGGGGACACCAGTTCGTGCTCCAGTCCGGGAAGATCCCACATGCCACGGAGCATCTTAAAATATTGAATTAGTGCATATATTTGGGTTCATTTTCCCCCTCTTTTGTGTACCTTATGCCTCCAATTTCCAGCCATGCTGTTACAATTATAAATTCTCAACAATATTAAATAAAGGGGTAAAAAAACTCTGTTGTATCCCATGTTTAAAATACCTCAAGAATTTCTACTCACGTCTTTTTTCTTTCTCCTCATACCACATTTACTTAAGTCTTACCAATACTTTGCTTCAGGAAACGTAGTAATGTACTACAGCCAGAGAAAGGCCTTCTAGCCAGTCTGTTCTGTCAGGTCTTACCAATTCTTCTCTCTCGGTAAGCAAGTGGTGGTGACCACGTGGGCACGAGAGAAGATCTCCTTACTCCTCAGGGCATCTCTCTATACCACAGACCCTGATGCCACCTGGCCCCCTCCAGCCATGGTCAAATGGGAAAGCAAATCTAGTCAGGGTTTAGAAGGGTGGGGAAGTCAACCTAGAAAGGCTAAGGTATTTGGAGGAAGTCTTCAAAAACATCTTTAAAATTTCATAGTAGGGATTATTTTTTCTGGCAGTATTGCAACATAAACAGATATTCCTGGCTGGCTACTCCATGGGGCAGCACCAAGTTGGCATTTACACTTCACAGAAGAGGTATCTGAGGAAAGATGGTCCCAGTTACTTGTTATGAATCATATAGGCTGACTGTAGCACACTCTGGGTTTATGTGTGGAATTCATTTCTTTCTTTTACTTTTTTGTATTACATAAGTAATGCATGTTTCTTGTAGAAAAATCAGGCAATGAAAATGAAGAAAAGGAAAAAAAACACATCGTCCAGCAATGACTGTATTAATATTTCCTTCTAATTTTCTGTATATGTGTATATAAGTCTGTGTACATACCTACATAGTTTTTTCGGAATGAACCCGTACTGACTCATAACCTTTTTTTCACTCAACGTAATACTGGGAATGTCTTTTTGTGTAAGGTGGTAGATCTCCCATGAAGTCCTTAGAAAGGCCTATCCAGGCCTAGCATTCTTTTAGTCATGGAATAAACCACACTCAGTTTCAAATTCTAGTCCTGTCACTTACTGTGTCCTTGTGCAAGTTCCTTCGCTTATCTGAGCTTCCCTTTCCTCACCTGTAATCATTCCAGTTTCATAGGGTTGCAGTGAGGAGAAATTAAGTGTTTACAGCAACGAAGGGCAGCACCCAGCCCTGTAGTAGCGCTCAGTTGATGTTTGCGAATTAGTGAGTTCATGCCCTCAGGAGCTTACCTGGATGTTACTTGACTTTTGATGGGTTCTACTTGCTCACTCTACTCATCATTATCTGAAATTATTGTTTATTTCCAAATTTACTACTTATTGTCTCTCTTCATGAGCACAAAATGTTCTCAGCAACAGAGTGGCGGCCAGTGCCTAGAAAAACGCCTGGCACACAAAATGTTGAAGATTTATGGTGCTGACTTACGTGCGTCTTTCCAATGACCCAGCCTTGCCATCGTCACCTGGAGGCTGTGCAGCACAGAATCACGCCCTTTCCCTTTATCTCATTATTCGCTGACCCGTGCTTGGTTCTAGCCATCCTCCGTTACCTGAAGAATGATGGGAAGATTCATTTGGTGGTTTTCAACAACCTGCAGCTGGCCGACGGCAGGCGGCACAGGGTCCTCCTGAGACTGAACAATCTGCACCGGGGAGCTGGCTCTGTAGAGCTCTACATGGACTGCTCGCAAGTGGATTCCATTCACAATCTCCCCAGAGCCTTTTCTGGCCTCGCCCAGAGTCCTGAGGCTGTTGAATTGAGGACTTTCCAGAGGAAGGCACAGGTAAGAACCCACAAACCATTCTCCAAACTGGAAAGATGAGTTTCTGAAGCTTCTGCTGAATGCAGAAGAGTGGGCTGAGGTCAAGAGTGGGTCTAATTTTGACTGCATGTTAGAAACACCTGTGGAACTTAAAAACCGACTGCTAGAGGGCCCACCCTCCAGACAAGTTAAATCAGAATCTATAGCGGTGGTGCCTCGGCATCAGTATTTTTTAAAATACTGATTCTAACGTGAAGTCAAAATTGAGAGCTGCTCTTTTAGATGTTAAGTGGAGACTTTGGCGATATAATTGTAAAGCAGGAAAGGAATAGCAAAAAGAATAGCAAAAATTTTTTAACTTTCTTAGGGCAATAGGATGATCTACTTGTAATCTTTCTATAACGTTACTATATTTTTAGTGAAAGTAAAAAAGAATGATTGGAAATTGCCAAGCACCAGGAACAACATTTTTCACAGGTCTCACTAGAGCATCCTAACAAAAAGACCCTTATTGCCAACTTAATTCCATGAGGCCTTACAAATCACATCACTTCTGTCTTCCGTTTTATGCCCGGTTGATGGTATTTTTTTTCATCATATCATTGCACCTACTCTAGAAATTGCCACATATGCTTCTCTTAGAATTTTGCACTAGGGGGACTTCCCTGGTGGCGCAGTGGTTAAGAATCCGCCTGCCAATGCAGGAGACATGGGTTCGAGCCCTGGCCCGGGAAGATCCCATGTGCCACAACCACTGAAGCCCGTGCTCCTAGAGCCCGTGCTCCACAACGAGAGAAGCCACCACAATGAAAAGCCCATGCACCACAATGGAGAGTAGGCCCTGCTCGCCGCAACTAGAGAAAAGCCTGCGTGCAGCAATGAAGACCCGATGCAGCCAAAAATAAATATAAAAAAAATAATAAATTTATTTTAAAAAAAAGAATTTTGTGCTAGGAAATACTTTGTTTCCTATAAATAACTAGTAGTATTCTTTGTCTTTTCCAATTATTACTATAACTGCTCATCGTTCCAGAATTTCATCTGATACGGAAGTCAATCCCAAAATCAGTAACTACGTTCATCCACTGTGGCCCATTGTTTTATACATTGCAATCACTATTTTCCACTTTTATTTCATTATTATATGCTTTAACTAAACTATATGTGCTCTTACCAAGTTATTCTGAGCCCTTTGTGTAAAGAAGCAGGGTGTAAACAGTAATTTCCATTGTAACTAGGAATGCTGAGGAGTTTTAGATAATAATGTAAAAACTATGAATCAGATACTAGAATTTGTGCTTGAAACATAGGAAGCATTTTCAAGCAGAAGTTTCAAGAAAGCTAAAATCCAGGTTTAGAGAGAGGGAGAAAGAGTTGTATATATATTTAGTGTAGATTTATAGAGAGAGAAAAAAATTAATGGAGAGATATGCCAAACTTTATTTCTGAATCCCCAGAGTAGCCCAAATAGTCAGAATGACAGTCAGAAATTGTGTCACTGACATTTCAGAAATTAGTCTCCACCAAATAAGTCCATTTCTAAAAACCCAGGTCATCAGAAACAGATGGAATTTTTTGGAATTTTGTCCAAAAGTTCTACCTCCTTAGGCTATCAACAAGGACCACAGTGCTCTGTCTTCATAGTCACCTTCTCAGTCAGTCAGTCAGTCAGTCAATTAGTCAGTCAGTAGGCACATTCTAGGCATCAGGCCAAACAGTCATGGCTCTGCCTCCATAAAGCTTATGGTCTGATTCCAACAAAATACCTATTATGTAGCACGTGTTGCATACATCTTAACTTAGCTAAATGGAAAAGCAGAGTCCCTCTGAAAATCCTTAGCATGCTCTTTTCTAAAATAAGAACGATGACTTTATGTTGCCAGTTAACATAAACATTTTCTATCATACATATATAAAATAATGAGTACAGTAAAAGCTACAAAATTAAGGGGTGAGAAAATTGACTATGACTAACAATGAATGATGGATATAAACCAGTAATGTGAAAATATATGAAAATATACATCACAGAATATACAGTTTAATATCACTAATTATTAAAGAAATGTAACTCAAAACCACAATGAGGTATCGTCTCACTCCGGTCAGAATGGCCATCATCAAAAGGTCTACAAATAATAAATGCTGGAGTGGGTGTGGAGAAAAGGGAACCCTGTTGTACTGTTGGTGGGAATGTGAATTGGTACAGCCACTATGGAGAACAGTATGGAGGTTCCTTAAAAAACTAAAAATAGAACTACCCTATGACCCAGCAATCCCACTACTGGGCATATACCCTGAGAAAACCATAATTCAAAAAGACACATGCACCCCAGTATTTATTGCAGCACTCTTTACAATAATCAGGTCATGGAAGCAATCTAAATATCCATCAATAGAGGAAGGGATAAAGAATATGTGGTACGTATATACAATGGAATATAACACAGCCATAAAAAGGAATGAAATTGGATCATTTGTAGAGACTTGGATGGACCTAGAGAGTGTCATACAGAGTGAAGTAAGTCAGAAAGAAAGAGAAAAACAAATATCATATATTAACATATATATGTGGAATCTAGAAAAATGGTACAGATGAACCTGTTTGCAAGGCAGAAATAGACACAGATGTAGAGAACAAATGTATGGACACCAAGAGGGGAAAGGTGGGGTGGGATGAATTGGGAGATTGGGATTGACATATATACACTAATATGTATAAAATAGATAACTAATGAGAACCTGCTGTATAGCACAAGGAACTCTACTCAGTGCTCTGTGGTGACCTAAATGGGAAGGAAATCCAAAAAAAGAGGGTGTATATGTATAAGTATAGCTGATTTACTTCACTCTACAGCAGAAACGAACACAACATTGTAAATCAACTATACCCCAATAAAAAAGAAAGAAAAAGAATATACGGAAAAAAAAAAGAATGTACGGTTTATTCCTCCTCATAATACAAGGAAACCAGAGACTTTGCTAAAACCTGAATCCAAGATACCCTAGAAACAATAGTGTTTAAAATTGGGGTCAATGTCTTATTCATTACAGTCTAAACTCCATAAACAAACAACTCTTAAGAGGCTCCTGCCACAAAAGAGCTTGTCTACCATGAAGGAAAACTGCCTTTTCTCTTCTCCGAGTCACCTTCATGAGCTCTCAGACCACGCTGGACGCCAGCACTCTCCCGAGCTACTGGTTTCTTCCATATTTGCTTCAGCCAAAAGGATAGGGCTGGCAGGCTTCAGGAAAAAATGCAAACCCACAGAATTATGTAAAGTGTCAGAGTCCAAGTATTCAGGCCTACTGTGTTATGAAAATTGTGTGCGTCTGCAAGCTCGCTGGCTTTTGAATGACATCAGCAATGTATGGTATGAATCCGATTTCTTCCAGGACTCCTTGGAAGAGCTGAAGTTGGCGGTGAGAGGCTCGCTGTTCCAGGTGGCCAGCCTGCAAGACTGCTTCCTGCAGCAGAGCGAGCCGCTGGCTGCCACAAGCACAGGTGTGGGCTCTTGGGCAGTTTGCACACCTCCATCAACACAAACCCCCAGGCCCCCGGCTGGACTGGGTCCCATCCCAGAAAGGTGGGCTGTCGGCAGAGCAGCCCTACAGGATCATGTACCTACAGAGATGAGGCTCTTGCCCCACGTCCAGGGCAAGGAATGTGTTCATTGCACTTTTATTAGTATAATTCATAGGAATTTGGAGTAACCAGCCCAGCGGCATCATTATCATTATGTTTTAGATGAATTAAATGAGTTTTACCCTAAACTAAATTCCTGTATCTTACGTTCTTTGTCTTGATGGTCTCTGGGAAATCATTTGTTTTTGAGTCACTGTAGAAATAGCTGTCACTGACTGAATGTGCCTTGCCTTCTGCTGTTCCTACAGGAGACTTCAATCGGCAGTTCTTGGGGCAGATGTCACAACTAAACCAGCTACTGGGAGAGGTGAAGGATCTTCTGAGACAGCAGGTAACAAGTAGGACATACCATCAGAGAAGGTCCAGTCTTATCAGAGAAGCTCTGTGTTGGAGTTAATGGATCTGCAGGCCTGCAGAGGCAGGGAGGGGACCTGGAGCCTGACCCCAAGTGGCCCCGTGCAGCCCGCTGCCCTGGGGCTCTGAAAATGGGGGACCAGCCTGTGATAAACACACCAGGGCTCCATGCAGAGTGGGAACTACCAAGAGCTCCTTTAACACTCCTTTAAGTACTGCTTAATAGTTTGCTACTCATGGATTCTTTCACTCCTGGATTATACATCAGGAACTCCTTTTCCATCTTTTTTTTTCTCCCTTCCCATTTCTAAAGGTCAAGGAAACATCATTTTTGCGAAACACCATAGCTGAATGCCAGGCTTGCGGTAAGTGCTTTTCTAGTAACTGGTGCATTCTGAGTTGGACCAGCAAATGCCAGCTGATGAGGGCCTGGGTGGGTGAGGCTCCACTGGCGCTGGTTTCTGGAGGTTTGGCACAGAGGCGGAGGGAAGGGAAAAGAAGTTCACTGCGAAACTAAGCTTGATTCTGTATCAGCTCTGTTTTCTTGGTGGTTTATAAGCCTGTGGATGATGGTTTTCCTCTAGGTCCTCTCAGCTTTCAGTCTCCAACCCCCAACACCGTGGTGCCCCCCGTGCTCCCAGCATCCCTGATACCCCCAGTGCGCCGGTGTGATTCCAACCCGTGTTTCCGTGGCGTCCGATGTACCAACACCAGAGATGGCTTTCATTGTGGGCCCTGCCCTGAGGGCTACACAGGAAATGGGATCACCTGTTCTGACGTTGATGAGGTAAAAGTGCAACTAGATAGGATGGGGCTCCCTCAGTATCTTGTACATCCGACAGCTTATGGAAAAAGAAGCCATGTTGATGACTAAGGGATGACTTGGGTTGTCCTCCAGGCTACATAAAAAGTACTCCCTCAGGAATCCTTAGAGATCTGTGATGGTGGGAAGGAGGAGGCATGACACACAGTTGTGGCCGTGATCATTGAGTCTCCCCTCCATGGTTCCCACTCTTCCGGTTTGTGTTACTACGATGCTGAGATTTCAGCCTTCAACTCTAACATTGATTCTTTCTCTTAAGCAGTCTCTGTGACAATTGTGATTTTTCCACACATTTGCAAACATGGGAGGGGGAAGATCTGGGTAAGGGTATATTTCAGGGGTTGCAACTGATTGCTTCAGGCTTCCTAAAACAGAGGAGCAGACAGGAATCTCAAACCAATAAGACCTCTTGAAGAGGCCCCATTATCTGTGAGTAACCTAAAGTGCCCAGAGATGGAGCCAGAAGGACATACAGCAAATACGGGCTGTTTGGCCAGCTGGCAAAGCCTCTGAAGGACCATCGTTAGCCAGTCACTGGTCCAGTCCCAAAACAGTGTTCGCAGTGGGTAGCGAGGCTGCCCCCAGAATGTGCCTTTGGCCAGAGGAAGGCTGGAAGGAGCTTTCACACACATGGACCCTGCAGGCTTGTGGTAGCTGATGACCTCCCCAAGGTAGTCAGCAATTAAGATGGTCTTTAGTCATCCCTCCACTGGAAGAACATCTGCACATGTTTCACAGAACTGCATCTGGTTTTTATCTGTGAGCTGGAATTTTCCTCCTTTTGAAAGGGCAGGAAGTGGTCATGTTTTTTACATTAGTTGAACTGGTTAAAAACGAAACAGAACAAAACAAAATCAGAATGAACCTCCTAGACTGTGAGAGCCTAGGAACAGTCATGGACTTGGTAGGGCACAAAGATAGGCACAGACCCTGATGAATCACATCTTACTCAAGAAACAACAACTGCCCTGGTTTTGTCTTCTCAAGGTCTTTTTGTTTGAGTAGTTGGTTCCTTTGGACTCAACTAATAGCTAGCCGACAAGTAGTCCGGGAACACTGTCCTGTCACGGAGGTTTTAAAACTCCAAGTTAGAATATCAGGGAATTTGCACTGGGAGGTAGACTGGTTAACATTAAGGACTCTTTCCACTCGGCTGTGCGTGATTCTATGATATAGCAAAAGCCCACTACAAGGAAACCTCCAGACCGTGTGGGTCAGGGATTCTGTGAGTAACTATGAAATTGGAAGCCTTTATTGCCTTTGATCATGTCAAGCACCAAAAAACGATAGTTAAATGAATCCCCAAGTCTGCACAAATAGATGAATGGAAGTTTGAGGGTGTTTTCTCCATGTGGCTAAAGAGTGAATTTTTCTTTCTCTCTAGTGCAAATACCATCCCTGCTACCCAGGCGTGCGCTGTGTGAACTTGGCTCCTGGCTTCAGATGTGACACCTGCCCGGTGGGCTTCACAGGGCCCACGGTGCAGGGTGTTGGGATCAATTTTGCCAAGACAAACAAGCAGGTGGGCTGAAGTTGTGGCCTTTTAATCTCTAATTACCAACAGAAAACCTTTGGTTGGTTCCCACCTCTTTCCATATAACCCTTTACCTCCCTGAGCGGCCAAGGGTGTGCAGAATGTCCTCATGCACTGCGGGCACATTAGGAAGTTTTCCAACTCATTTCATCAAGGCTAGTGAGGAGGAAGCTAGTCAACTGGGATAATCGAGTAGCACTAGGAAAGCAGTGAAGGGGGTAATCCTGGATATGTGACATGTTTCAGCCTTATTTTGTTGGTAGCCTTTTGAACATTTTGTCCCACCAAATAACTTAAGAACTGGGGAAACAAATAAAAGCTTTGAAAAATTAGGTCACTTTCATAGAGTCATTGTTGCTGATCAGAAGCTGTTTTAGAGATAAGAGGATTTCAAGAGTAGAAATAATCCCCTGAGGAAACCTGCCTTTCTTCTTATATAAGCCGTAAATTGCTGTAAAGCACTCAAGCACTTTGTGACAGTCTCCGTTTATTTCCAAATGTTCTCCTATATCCTGGCCATTATTTAACTGACTGACCGTGAAATTCTTTTTGATGTTTTCAGCCCCTAAAAATGGTTGGTCTATAAATATATTTTACTACCTTACGGAAATTATTAGCTTTAAAGAAGGGCGGAGGTTCATCATTTCCTAGCAGCCTATCAAAGGATTCTAGAGGGCATCATTTTTTAGACTAGAAAAAGGAGCCAAGCTCGACACGCACGAATGACAAGCCATTGGAGTAATGACCTAAGTTTTTCTTCCTCTTCTCTAAAGACAGAATCGCCAAGACTAAGCTAAGGAAAATAGACAAAAAGAAACAGAAGGTGCTTTATGTAAGCTAGGAAGGAGCCCTTCCAGTGGATTTCCAGAATATGGTAGAATGAACTCAAGTCAAAGGGAACCAACTTGCTGAAATTAAACAACAAATTTTAATGCATGACCAATATCAAAAGAAATAAGAGGAAATGTGCAGGTTCGAGAAACAAAGAGGGAACTCAAAGTCAGAGCTGTGGGTGGAAACTGATGTCACAGCAGCTCATGGGAGGTGGGAGATGGTTTTAGGTCCTCCAAGTGGGAAACTGGGGTTCATGCACTGTGTGGGTATAGCAGATGTAGTCTTGAACCTTTAGAAAGACCTAATACCCCTGAAGAAAGCCAGAAGCCTTAGAGAGCTATCCTACTTATTACAAGGAGATGAGAAAACTTTCTTAGCCCCCAAAAATCAACAGGAAGCTTGATGTCAGCTTTGGGACATGGTTGACAGAAATGACAGTTGCCCACAACAAATCAAAGCTCCAAGCTTGTAAGACATATAGTCATGAGCTCCAAACCTATGTTACACATAGAATGCAGAAACAGGAGCCCCAAAATTGACATAAAAACCAGCCCTAGAGCAGTAAAATCCCCAGGACCCTGGCTAATATCACTTTGTGAAGAGACTCCAAAACTCAGGGCAAGTGGGACACCCTCAAGCAAAAGCAGGGCCACTAAGGATATACTCTGATCACCAGCCTACCTGAAATTGCACGTCCTCGCTTCACACAAAGATGTCAAAACAAAGCAAAATGTATTTGTCTTTCTACTTAAACAGTGTCCCTTTAAACTTCTCTGCACTAGGTCTGCACTGACATCGATGAGTGTCGAAATGGAGCGTGTGTTCTCAATTCTATCTGTGTTAACACTTTGGTGAGTATTTTTCATGGCTCTTGTTATCGAAGACCAGTTATTAAAACAAGTATGTGTACATAAATCATAACCCCAAAACACATGGAGAACATATGGGCATAATATATTTGACTTGCAAGTGAGGATAAAATTTGTGCTGAAAAACAGTTTTTAATGTAAGAGTAATTTATAAGTAATTTTCTATATAAGAATGATTTTATATGGGAATTCCCTTGTGGTCCAGTGGTTAGGACTCTGCGCTGTCACTGACAAGGCCTGGGGTTCAATCCCTGGTCGGGGAACTAAGATCCCGCAAGCTGTGTGGCATGGCCAAAAAATTACTACTCATAATAATTTTATAAATGCCAAATTTGTTCTTTATCTTCTCTCAAAGTTGCAGTGTTGGGCTTTGGGGTTTTTTTCTTTTTTTTTATACAGCAGTTCTCATTAGTCATCACTTTTATACACATCAGTGTATACATGTCAATCCCAATCTCCCAATTCATCACACCACCACCACCCCCTGCCATGGCTTTCCCACCTTGGTGTCCATACGTTTCTTCTCTACATCTGTGTCTCTATTTCTGCCCTGCAAACCAGTTCATCTGTACCATTTTTCTAGGTTCCACATACATGCATTAATATACGATATTTGTGTTTATCTTTCTGACTTACTTCACTCTGTATGACAGTCTGCAGGTCCATCCACGTCTCAAACAAATGACCCAATTTCGTTCCTTTCTATGGCTGAGTAATATTCCATTGTATATGTGTGCCACATCTTCTTTATCCATTCGTCTGTCAATGGGCATTTAGGTTGTTTCCATGACCTGGCTATTGTAAACAGTGCTGCTATGAACATTGGGGTGCAAGTGTCTTTTGGAATTATGGTTTTCTCTGGGTATATGCCCAGTAGTGGGATTGCTGTATCCCACTAAAAACTAAAAAATTCTATTTTTAGTTTTTTAAGGAACCTCCATACTGTTCTCCATAGTGGCTGTATCAATTTACATTCCCACCAACAGTGCAAGAGGGTTCCCTTTTCTCCACACCCTCTCCAGCATTTGTTGTTTGTAGATTTTCTGATGATGCCCATTCTAACTGGTGTGAGGTGATACCTCATTGTAGTTTTGATTTGCATTTCATTTTGTGGTTTTTACATTTTTTCCCTGTAATGATTTCTAATCTCATAACGTTGTGGTCAGAAAAGATGCTTGATATGATTTCGGTTTTCTTAAGTTTACTGAGGCTTGATTTGTGACCCAAGATGTGATCTATACTGGAGAATGTTCCAAGCGCACTTGAGAAGCAAGTGTAATCTGCTGTTTTGGGATGGAATGTCCTATAAATATCAATTAAATCTATCAGGTCTATTGTGTCATTTAAAGCTTGTGTTTCCTTATTAATGTTCCTATGACCATTTTCTTAATTGTTTTGGGTTTGTTTTTGTAGGTCCTTTTCTTCTTTTGTGTTTCCCACTTAGAGAAGTACCTTTAGCATTTGTTGTAGAGCTGGTTTGGTGGCACTGAATTCTCTTAGCTTTTGCTTGTCTGTAAAGCTTTTGATTTCTCCATCGAATCTGAATGAAATCCTTGCCGGGTAGAGTAATCTTGGTTGTAGGTTCTTCCCTTTCATCACTTTAAGTATATCATGCCATTCCCTTCTGGCTTGTAGAGTTTCTGCTGAGAAATCAGCTGTTAACCTTATGGGAGTTCCCTTGTGTGTTATTTGTTGTTTTTCTCTTGCTGCTTTTAATAATTTTTCTTTGTCTTTAATTTTTGCCAATTTGATTACTATATGTCTCAGCGTGTTTCTCCTTGGGTTTATCCTGTATGAGACTCTCTGCACTTCCTGGACTTGGGTGGCTATTTCCTTTCCCATGTTAGGGAAGTTTTCAACTATAATCTCTTCAAATATTTTCTCTGGTCCTTTCTCTCTCTCTTCTCCTTCTGGGACCCCTATAATGCGAATGTTGTTGCATTTAATGTTGTCCCAGAGGTCTCTTCAACCTCCCAGAGGTTGTCTTCATTTCTTTTCATTCTTTTTTCTTTCTTCTGTTCTGCAGCAGTGAATTCCACCATTCTGTCTTACAGGTCACTTGTCTGTTCTTCTGACTCGGTTACTCTGCTATTGATTCCTTCTAGTGTAGTTTTCATTTCAGTTATTGTATTGTTCATCTGTTTGTTTGTTCTTTAATTCTTGTAGGTCTTTGTTAAACACTTCTTGCATCTTCTTGATATTTGCCTCCATTCTTTTCCCGAGGTCCTGGATCATCTTCACTATCATTACTCTGAATTCTTTTTCTGGAAGGTTGCCTATCTCCACTTCATTTAGTTGTTTTTCTGGGGTTTTATCTTGTTCCTTCATCTGGTACATAGCCCTCTGCCTTTTTATCTTGTCTTTCTTTCTGTGAATGTGGTTTTTGTTCCACAAGCTGCAGGATTGTAGTTCTTCTTGCTTCTGCTGTCTGCCCTCTGGTGGATGAGGCTATCTCAGAGGCTTATGCAAGTTTCCTGATCAGTGTTGGGCTTTTGAATTAATGTTTATTGAATAAAATATTATCATTTTAGTATTTTTTAAATAGGAAGAGCTTTTTAGTTTGTATTAATAGTTCAGTATTCCAAAATATGCATTTTACTCGTGACAACACAATTCCCAAATGATATTCATTATTTTCATAGGACTTCTCAAAAGTCATTTGTGTTAAATTAAAATGCCTAACGCTTAATGGGTTGAAATTTTTTTTTTAACATCTTTATTGGGGTATAATTGCTTTACAATGGTGTGTTAGTTTCTGCTTTATAACAAAGTGAATCAGTTATACATATACATATGTTCCCATATCTCTTCCCTCTTGCGTCTCCCTCCCTCCCACCCTCCCTATCCCACCCCTCCAGGCAGTCACAAAGCACCGAGCTGATCTCCCTGTGCTATGCAGCTGCTTCCCACTAGCTATCTACCTTACGTTTTGTAGTGTATATATGTCCATGCCTCTCTCTCACTTTGTCACAGCTCACCCTTCCCCCTCCCGATATCCTCAAGTTGTTCTCTAGTAGGTTTGTGTCTTTATTCCTGTCTTACCCCTAGGTTCTTCATGACATTTTTTTTTTCTTAAATTCCATATATGTGTGTTAGCATATGGTATTTGTCTTTCTCTTTCTGACTTACTTCACTCTGTATGACAGACTCTAGGTCTATCCACCTCATTACAAATAGCTCAATTTCGTTTCTTTTTATGGCTGAGTAATATTCCATTTGGGTTGAAATTTTAACTAATCAGATTTGGCTTTTATTCCTGAAAGTTCCTGTTGACTCTTTCCAAGGTGATAGGTGTAGCACAGTAGACTGTCAATGAAGGAACTATTGGCTCCAGGTATGACTGCTTCTCATTTACTGTATGTTCCTGGGAAAGGTTTTTAATCTCTAGGTTCCTAGCTTCCTTATATGTCAAAGCATTTTATAAATATCAAGTCACTTATTTTAATCCTCACAACAAACCTGTCAATAGGCACTATTATTATCCCCATTTTACAGTTGAAGAAACTGAGGCACAGGAAAGTTAAATAATTAGGCGAAGGCCACACATCTCATAAGACATCCAGTCTGGCTGCAGAGCCCTGTTCTTATCCACAATGCTGCCTAGGAATATACTGGGACTTATTAGCTTTTTAGCTTCTTAGCTTTTTACCAGGACAAAGCTAGTCTGCAGAAATGGATTTGGGAGACACTGACATGAAGGTAATAACTAAAGCCACTCAGGGAGAGGAGAAGTAGACAGTGGAACTGTCTACAAAATAGAACTCTAGAAAACCTCAAAAATGAAGGAGTAGGCAAAGGAAAAAGAGCAGAGAAACAAAGAAAAGGAAAGAACTGACCAAAGGGAGTCTTCCAATGAGGCTGACAGATCAAGAAAAATCATTGGAGAGAATTCCCTGGCGGTCCAGTGGTTAGGATTCTCCCAGGGCCTGAGTTCAATCCCTGGTTGGGGAACTAAGATCCCACAAGCCCTGCAGTGTGGGCAAAATAAAATAATAATACTTGGAAAGCATCTTTTGGATTCAGTGAGTCAGGGGTTGTGAGTGACCAAAATCATTGAATTGTGTAGTTTATGTGGATGTCTTTCATGATATGTAAAGTCTATCTCAGTAAAAAAGAAAAAAAAGAAGTCAAGCTTGCCCCGGAAGTGCCATCGCAATGGAGCTGACAGCTCACTTGCCAGGTTTCTTTCACAGCACCCCACCTCATCAAGAATTCTCAGTGCAAGGCCAACGACATTTCTCTGTTCCTTTGTCACTTGATTGTTAAAAAAAAAAAAAGCCAAATGAACATTAAAAACAATTTTCTCATTTGCTTTTTTACCAAACCGTGTTCTTTGTCCCCAGAGTAAATTTTCTCACTCCACCTCCCAGGACTTCACTGGAGTTTTCAGCCCTTTCCTCCTTGCCCTCCACAGTGGATCCGG
Organism: Neophocaena asiaeorientalis asiaeorientalis; assembly: GCF_003031525.2. Taxonomy (NCBI): domain Eukaryota; kingdom Metazoa; phylum Chordata; class Mammalia; order Artiodactyla; family Phocoenidae; genus Neophocaena; species Neophocaena asiaeorientalis. The sequence continues at coordinate 1,604,867 of NW_020174269.1, forward strand.
CAAGTCAAAGTGGCTCACTGGCCAGCCTTCTCCCTTCGATTGTGTTCCTTCACGTCTCCGTGGCCTGCTGTGGCTTCCAGTCTGGTAGTGTCTCCCCCAATACTCACACAGTGTTAGAAGACATACACATAAGCAGAGGCAGGCATGGGGCTCACTTCATCCTGGCATCGAGTACATGTAAAAATAGACACAAGCGCCGTACCTTTGCTCATGGGTCTGAGGCCCTGGCTCACCGTCTTGCTCTGCTCCTTACAGGGATCTTATCGCTGTGGGCCTTGTAAACCAGGGTACATTGGTGATCAGAGGAGGGGATGCAAAATGGAAAGAAACTGCAGGAATCCAGAACTGAACCCTTGCAGCGTGAACGCACAGTGCATTGAAGAGAGGCAGGGGGATGTGACATGCGTGGTAAGTTGTTTGCTACTTTCTTTATCATCTTCCCCCTTCCATTGGAAACACCATGCCTCTCCGGTTTCTACTTGCTTCAGGGTAAAAGTACTCAAGAATGAAAACAATTCCATCAAAGTAAACAAAGGATGTAGTAATAACAGAGTCAGCTGAGTTTGTGGGGGGCAATCTGAAGTCCACCTGACCATCAGCCACCCTCTTTCTCTCCCTCTTGGCCGTGGGTCGGCACCGTCCCCTTGGGGACCTCGGTGGTGGAGCCCCAGCTCCCAGCCACCCCCTCTGGAAGGCCCAAGAAGTGAACAGCCGGAGCGGAAGGAGCCTCCTTCCCTCCCTTCCGACTGCTGCCCTTACTGTCCTCACCCTGAGGGCATCCAGTTTCAAAATCTGGCCTCATACTCCAGGAAGTGAGCCACAGTGGAGGGGTGGTGGGCTGCTCTTATAAACCCTGGGAGGAAACCTCCCATCTTCCGCAGCACCCTCTGTTCTCTGTGTCCACCTCGGCCGGGTTCAGGAGTAGCTCAGTGGGAGCTCACTCTCCTTCCCATGCGGTTCCCCACCTGGGAGCCGGCCTGGGGAGGAGGAGGTGGGTAGAGGGCAGGGCAGTTGCAGCCTTGCAAGGGTCTCCCACCAGGCAGGTGTGTAGTGGGCCCTTGGCGAGGAATGAGGTTCATGCCTGCCATCCATCCTGCCCTGGAGTCCTGGGGGATTCTAGGCGCTGTTCAATCAGCCATCTTCAGCCACTCACCTCCCCAGGGAGCCAGGCCCTTTAGAGTTGGGGGCTCATAGGTTCATGGCGATCACCCTGAGCGGCAGGATGGATCCTGGGAGACTTTTTCTCTCTTCTTTATACCTCAAACTCAGACTCCCTTACCTTCACATTCTCAGAATTTTCTATGAAGGGCATATCATTTTCAAATAGGAAAAATGAGAAGAATCAAAACTAAGTTAGAGAAATAACTGTAATGGCACCAGCTCTCTCCATCAACACAGATAACTTGTAACAAGATACTGATGAGGGAATGGGCTGGGTTCAAGGGGGAGAAAAAAATCAACAGTTCCTCTAATTCCTGTTGATGGGGCATGTTTATTCCCATTGAGAGGCAAGCGTATATCTATGTTTAAATCCTCATTTTCTGTGAACAAATTAGCGATTCCCCTGGGATGGTGGGTGATGAGGCTCTTCATGTGTTTTGTTTTTTTTTCCCTTAATGTGTTTTTGAATTTGTGGTAAGGCACAATGACAGATGGTAAAGGATTAATACACTTGGTGTGACTACGAAAATAATTTAATCTGCCAGAAAATGGCTCATTAAAAACATACTTGTTCCTAGAGGAAATGTTTTCTTCATTAAAGTGAGTCAAGGACCATACCCCACGGCTGAGCTCTCCAGGCCCTCTGAAGGCCCTGCTGAAGCAATTGTACAGAAATAGGGGTAGTTACTGGGAGGGGTGTCTTTGGATTCTGCCTTCTACATCTCTGGTTGCAGAAGTGGGGTGCACATGATTAAGGACAGCCAGGCTGCAGCTTAGGAAGTCACTGGTCTTAAATCACGTTATTTTGATTAATGAGGGCAGGAAATTTAACATTTACTCATGTAAAGTTTCTTTTTCCTTGGCCCTGTTCCCCCGGCTCTTACCTGCCCCTGCCTTGCTGGTTCCCTGTCATTTTCCAGGCCCCCTTGTCTCCTGTTCCTTCTGCAGTTCTGCCTGCCCCTCCTCAGGCACCTGTCCTGCTCCTGAGCTGAGCTCCCAGGTACCACCTCATACCCAGGACACCGCTTATGGAAGGATTTCCTTTCTCTTGGGTTTATCATTCATCCTTTAGCCAGGCCAACTATATGGAATATCAGAGGGAGAACTCAAAGCGCACGTTAACCAAATACATGTGGCAGAAAACATTGAACTGGGACAGTCTCGAGTTCAAGTCCCAGCTCTGAGACCTTGGGCAAGGGACTTAGCCACTCCGAGCTGAGTCGACTCTTTTGTAAAATGGGATAGTGATGACCTTGCAAGGACTGGAGATAATGCTTATAGAGTCCGGTATAGAATAACTGTTATTTTAATGCCTCTTCTGCTGACAATGAAGGCTTGCTCTTAGCAGCTGGTGGTGGCACGGAACTTGGGTAGACTTTTCCAGAAACGTAGAGAACATGCAGACCCAGCACTACACCTGTGGGAATCTTCACCTGTTAAAAGATATGAGTAGAGGTAAAGCACTTTGGAAGGTTCCTGCTGTGGTGGAAATTGATCTAGAAGACCATTAGATTCAGAGATACGACTGTGGCTCCAGAATGCTAAGGAAAGTGCCACAGCAGCCACTCCACCCTTGTGTGCATTCATTTCCATTGGGAGAAGAAATTGGATAATCATATGGAGAACATTTTAACAATAATTCAAAAGTACAAATACCCTTTGAACCAAGAATTTCATACTAAGAAGCCAGTACATGTGCAGAATGATAAATGTCCTCAAATTCTTTGTGGCCGCATTGTTTGCGACAGAAAAAGGTTTTAACGACTTGACACCGACCAGTAGGGGACTGGTTGAATTAATTGAGGTGCACGCATTCCACTTTATGTATGTTATATCTGTGCCCATTAAAAAGGAAGACACTAATCTACGTGTGGTAATGTGAAAAGAGCTCTAAGATATAATGTTAATTTTTTAAAAATTTAAGGTACAGAGCAGTGTTTATATGTGTGCTACCAATTGTGCTGAACGACAAAAAGAGAAAAAGAACGTATGTGTGTTTGCTGATCTCTGCCCAGCATGTCTCTGAAAGTATTCATGAGAGCAGATTGCCTTGATTCCTGAGCCAAGGTGCAAGAGCAGGAAGGAGTTTTCACTCTCCCTTTGTACTTTTTGAATTTTGAAGCATTAGACTATTCAAAACACAGTTTAATAGTTTTAAAATCCTGCGAACAAAGCTTTCTGGCCCTCCCTCTGGGGATGCACACACAGGAGCAGAGGCCCCTGTCGGACCCTGGCCTCCCACCAGGCTCAGCTCCTGGACTCCTGATGGGTTTTTCCTTCACAGTGTGGGGTTGGCTGGGCTGGTGACGGCTACATCTGCGGAAAGGACGTGGACATTGACAGCTACCCTGACGAAGAATTGCTGTGCTCTGCCACGAACTGCAAAAAGGTAAGGGGGTCGAGCAGGAGAAAAACACACACACACACACGCACATGCAGCATGCTCTGTGGCTTTCCAAAGCCACATCTTATATGGGGCAGAGGTTCTGTGGCTTCCATTTAAAATTGTATTTTTGAAGTAGCTGCATCTCAAATGTAGCAAAACAGCCATCAACAATAAAGCCAGACAGGTAGGGACTTCCCTGGTGGCACAATGGTTAAGAATCCGCCTGCCAATGCAGGCGGAGACACAGGTTCGAGCCCTAGTCTGGGAAGATCCCGCATGCCGTGGAGCAACTAAGCCCGTGCACCACAACTCCTGAGCCTGCGCTCTAGAGCCCGTGAGCCACAACTGCTGAGCCCACGTGCCACAACTACTGAAGCCCGTGAGCCCGTGTGCCTAGAGCCCTACTCCGCAACAAAGAGTAGCCCCCGCTCACCGCAACTAGAGAAAGCGCGCAGCAATGAAGACCCAACGCAGCCAAAAATAAATAAATTTATTTTTTAAAAAAAAAGCCAGACAGGTACAGGCAGAAATAGTTTTTGACTTAAGACAGATGGAGATGGGGATGGGGGAAATGGGGAGAAGTTGATGAAAGGGTGCAAACTTTCTGCCATGAGGTGAATAAGATCTGAGGATCTAATGTATAACAGGGTGACTATAGTTGATAACACTGTACTGTATAGTTGAAATTTGCTAAGAGTGTAGAACTTAAATGTTCTCAGCCAGAAAAATGGGGAGATAAACATGTGAGGTGATGCATATGTTAATTAACTCAATGGGGGGATCCCTTCACAATATCAACGTATATCAAATCGTCACATTATACACTTTAAATGTCTTGCAATTTTATTTGTCAGTTATACCTCAGTAAAGCTGAAAAAATACAAATGTAGATGTGTCTCTGAGCTGTGTTTCTCCAACTTAGGACAACTGCAAGTATGTGCCGAATTCCGGCCAAGAGGATGCAGACGGAGATGGCCTTGGAGATGCTTGTGACGAGGATGCTGATGGAGATGGGATCCTGAATGAGCAGGCAGGTACCTGCTTTGCTGGGAGGGCCTATGAATTGCCACGTACCAGGGATGGTGGAAGAAAGGCCGTGAAGTCAACTATTTATATTAATCATCCCGACTGTCTGTTTCCATGCCTGCGTTCCCATGGCACTGCAGTTTTTTATTCTAAGATTCTGAAATGTTTATAAAACTGATGAACTTGGGCCTCCTGAGTTGCAACATCTCATGCCAGTCGGGGGAAGGTTGGCTGGCGTCCACCGCAGGACCAGGCACACAGTGGGGATTCACTAAAAGTCAGAGTTAATGTCGGTCTTTTGATCCTTTAGGACAACTGTGTCCTGACTCACAATGTGGACCAGAGGAACAGTGACAAAGATATGTTTGGGGATGCCTGTGATAACTGCCGGAATGTCCTAAATAATGACCAGAAGGACACTGACGGGGATGGAAAAGGAGATGCCTGCGATGACGACATGGATGGAGATGGTGGGTGTGTCTTGCTTAGTCTTTTACTTGGGACTCATTTGTCCTTTTTCCCCTTGTTCTCTCTTAGGAGCAGGAGTAGAATGACTGACTCTGAGGGCCTTTCCACTCCCGGGGGTTCCACATGGCCTGTGCCTGGCGGCCCCAAGGCCCACTTGTTTCCGTGGAAGAAGAACCCTGGTGTTCTGGGAACTCTACATCATTGCCAGAAACTGTAGGAATCCCTTCGAGCAGTGTCTTGTCAGGGATGTGACTGTGTAGGGCATCTGTCTTCCCAGACTGCAGCTTTCCTCCCTCCCCACCATCCTTCTCATGCATAAGGGTCCTGGAAGTGGAGGATTGAGGTAGAGGGGCTGAGCAGTGTCATGGGCTGCAGCCCTGGGTCAGGCTCCTCCTGCAGAGACTCAGGCATTTCCCAGGAGCCTGGGAAGAGCTGTCAGGCAGGGCGGCTACATCACCCAGCTCCAGGGTCCACTGAAGGGGCCTCGTATTGTGGTCTGTGTGAATAGCACCTCTGGAGCACAACTCTGGAGCCCCACAGGCCGTGAGGGAGGACGTTTGTTCCTGTATAGCTTCCGTAACATATAGGTGACTATCATCAAAGTATAGGCTGGATCCGATGGTTTCTGAAAAACACATCACAACACAGGACATTGAAGGAATTTCCTTTTAGAAATACACTACACCCACCACTAACCAACACACACCCCACACTCCAGACTATTCACATGTCTCTAAAACACGATCCCACCTTCTATAAGCCTGACTGATGGTAAACCAGCTCAGCGAAACAAACAAAAAACGCCCTGAGTTGTAGCATTTGCCAGTTTCCATTATGTAAATACCACTCCCACCATCACTGGTTCTAAGGTACCAAGAGGAGATGACATGACTGAACGGGAAGCTGGGGAGAAATGGGTATGACTGGCCTGACTCCAGCACACCACTGCCTGAGCCCCGGGGCCCTTGTCATAGCTCACACACCCGTGAGGTCCTCCCTCTCCAGGGTCGGCCCACCTAGCCCTCATGACCCCCTCATCTGGTTGCAGTGATAGCCCTTGATATCTTCAACAGATTCTAACTCAGTGGATAAATGCCTTCGGTCATTCTTCTTTTAAGTCTCCCAGAATCCATCCTTTGACATTACCTCCAGGTAACTGCTGGAAAAGGTATGGCTCTCTGAGGATGGCCCAGGCAGACATTACCTACTGTGTGCCATGTGCTGGCCTGATCTCTACAGCACCTGGAAGTCTGTGCTCCGGACCTTTCTGTGATGTTCACCTGACTCAGGGAAGCACTCCTTTCTCATAGGAATAAAAAACATCCTGGACAACTGCCAGAAAGTTCCCAACCGTGATCAACAGGACAAAGATGGTGATGGCGTGGGGGATGCCTGTGACAGCTGTCCTGATGTCAGCAACCCTAACCAGGTTAGTAGGATCCAGGGGCATCCAAACTCTAGGCTGAACTGCCCAGTGCAGAGACTCATGTAAGACACGTGTCTGGAGGAACCCAGCCAAGCCCGCCAGGCCGGTTCTTTGCTGTTGTCTTATACCTAACAGCAGAGGTGGTGAAATTGTATACTTAAGCCTGGAGGTGATGGGGAGAACATTACAGGAGATCTGAGGCCTTCTGGACTAATCTCACAGGCTGTGAAGTCCCTGTGAGGTTAGGAATAGGAGTTTTTGGGGTTTCCTAAAATTTATTTGGCTGCACTGGGTCTTAGTTGCAGCACGTGGGCTCTTCGTTGCTGTGTGCGGGATCTTCAGTTGCAGCATGCAGGATCTAGTTCCCTGACCAGGGATCGAACCCGGGCTCCCTGCATTGGGAGCACATGCTGGACCTGGTGGTCCCTGCTGGACCACCGGGGAAGTCCCAGTAATAGTTTAATGATGCCCAAAACAAGTTGGGTTTTTTTGCTGAAAGGAAAATGCAATGTGGCAGTTAACCATTGGGAGCCCCATGTCCCTTTCATCCCCAGATCCCAACAACAGCCTATGTATGGACATTTCAGATTGGGATCAGTCAGCGATGTGCTGTTTCCCTTCTCTCTCCTCCTTCCTGTCTGGATAATTGGATGTGATGTGTCACTTATTTTTAAAGCCCTGAGAGAGGGGCGTCATTATTGCCCTCTGACTCACTCCCATTCTGGCTCAATTCCAAAATGCAGAAGCAAAGCAAAATCTGTTTGCCTTGTCCCCGTGCCTGTGGCTGGCTCCCTTCCGACCCGTGCCAGAGTGCCACGTCTCCACCTGCCACCATGCTGCCCCAGCGCCCTTCTCCAATCAGCTCATCTGGTGTGTAGGCAGCCCATCCTTGGAGCTTGATATTTTGGAAGGCTTTTTTGAAAATTCAGCATTGTGCCTACACCAATATGGTGTTGTCCTTTTGCAGTTTGCACCACCCCAATTCCAGAAAAATAATTCCTGAGATCCAGTGATGATGGGCTGGGTCTGCCTTCTCTGGAACATTCTGTGCAGGCCCAGGGGTAAATAACACGTTTTGTTCTCTTTGCAGTCTGATGTGGATAACGATCTGGTTGGGGACTCCTGTGACACCAATCAGGACAGGTATGGCGTGTCTCCCAGCTGCACAGGGCTGATGAAAATTCCAGAGAAAGTTTTCTCTTTCAGAGCTCTCCGTTGCTACCATGCTTTGGGATCTCTCTGGGCAGATTGAGTTGCTGGAGGGACAATAGCCCTGTCTTTGGTCAGGGTCACTGCACCTCCATGAATGGGGGACTTGACGGTACCAGGAGGGGCCACTAGGCACTCAAGCAACTGAGACTCTATCACAGGAGAGGCGGTGTAGCATCATGCTTTAGAGCTGGGCTCTGGAGCGACACAGCTAGATATAAATCCCAGCTCCTCCACTTACACATCAGCTTACCTTAGGCAAGTTACCTCATCTCTCTGTGCCTCCATTTTCTCATCTGTGAAATGGGGATGGAAATGGAACGTAGCTCTTAGGACTATTGTGAAAGTTGAGTTAATTTATGGAAAGGACATATTACAGTTTCTGTTGCATAGATGTTAGCTCTTTTGCTGTTATATTCTTTCAGCTCTCAGGAAAGCTTCATCATCATCCCAAAATAGAGAGCTGTCAGTGTGCTGAGGGAATCACTGTTATTTCATTGTCCTTGGAATTTTTTCTTTCAGTTTTCTTTATTTGGGTGGAGTTGTTCTATGCAAATGAATGTTGTCAGCCCTTCTAGCCCCACATGGATGGAGTCCTACGTTAAGACACAGGGCTGGATCAGATGCTATAGGAACATCAAAAATGTAGGCATGGCCAGCTCTGCCCTAGAGGTACCTGCCGTCCAAGACTCTAAACCCTTTCCTCTCTGTAGGGAATCATAGGGGCAGCAGGACAGGGGTGAGAGAGGGAAAGGAGTCTAAAAGGCAAAGCAGGAAGAAACACAGCTGCCCTTCTCAACCTCTTCTCCGAGGCTTCCCTGCAGGCAGCAGCTCCCAAGCCCAACCTTGCTCAAGGACAGCTCCTGTCAAGTCCTTGTGCTCCGTGTCCTTGATGCACAGTACATGCCAGCTAAGTGAACGTCAACAGACTTCTCAGTCTCTGAGTCTCAATTTCTTCATCTGCAAAGTAGAGAGAATTAAATGCCAAGTGATGGTAAAAAAGAAAGATAATGTAGGTAAAGCTCCTACCTACAGTGCTGGCCCTCAGATGAGCTGCAGAAAATGGTAACTGAGGTATTAGTGTTATCACAGCATGAGGAAAGGAGAGGCAAGTTGGAGACAGTTTGACATAGGATGTCTCCGTTTTTGAGGGGAAGATGCGACTGGTACCCTGACAACGTCCCTCAATAATGTACATCAAGGATGTTCCCTGGGGTAGGTCATCCTGTGCTCTCGGTGCCATCTAAGTGATTTCTAAAATAGCCTGTCCCACCAGCCTCTAGATTTTCTGCCTAAAATAACTCATTCCACTACATTTTAATTCCCACAAACTTGAGGACAGAAACTGCTTGGTTTTGCATAAAAATGTTCAGGGCTATATGGAATGGCTGCTAATGGAAATAGCTCAATCTTATGATTTGGAAAGCAGCCCTGCCACATGCCCAGGAATTCCACTGTTGGAGTTGTGTCACCTTCTGCCTGTCAGGGTTGACCTCACTTTCTCTGGGACCCATCTGGGAAGCATTGGCCTGAAGGGCAAGGACTGGCCCCTGGCTTCCCCCTTCCTTGTCCCACTGTGGACAGCATGGGGCAGTTGCTGGTCCAGGACGAGCTGTGGGTGGCGCCCGTGAAAGGAGTACCTGCTCAAATCCAGGGTAGCCGTGGGAGGCCTCCATCAACTCAGGGAAGCCTGGGGACAGGGCAGACTCATCCTCAGGTGGCCGTTAGGCCTGGAAAGAAGGAATGTCAGGTGGGCAGAGAACGAGGGTTCTGAGAAGTGCGTTAGCCCAGGGCCGAGCCCGGCCTACGTGCTCAGTTCTTGGGAAGGGCGGCCCTGCTGTTCCTGCCCTTCTCCCTGTGCATTCCCGTCTGACGCTTCTCAGGCTTACTGGCCGGGCATGGTGAAGAGTCACAGAAAAGGAAACACCTTAAGGCTTCCCAAGAGCCAGGCACTTAGAAGTGTTTTTCTTATATTAAAACGTAACATGCAAAATTCTAATCACTTTATCATTCAATCTTCTAACAACCCTGTGAGGTGGGCTGTTATTATTCCCATGGTACAGGGGAGGATGCTGAGCCGTCGAGGGGTAAGTGTCACGTCCGGGGCCCGATGCTGGTACGCAGCTGAGCCAGGATCACAGCGGGCAGTGAGTCCACTGCCCCTCACTTTGTTCCCCTCCCACTTTCTCTGTCGGGGGTCACAGTCGTGCCCGGGGACTGAAAGGAGCATCTGGTCACCAAATCACAGAAATAGGCCCTTATTTTGAATAGAAAATGATCTACTTGTTTCAACAGGTTAGAGAAGTGGGAAATGATCTCTGAGGCCCATAAGGCAGCGTCATCTAAGGACCTGTGGGGGTGATAAAAGACCAAGCCTGGTTAAGACCCCAAACCCAAACTCTCCCTCCTGAGAACTGGACTCTTCGCGTCCTCTGCTGAACTGGGACGCAAACCCCCTCTCCCTTCTCCCACAGTGATGGAGACGGGCACCAGGACAGTACAGACAACTGCCCCACTGTCATAAACAGTGCCCAGCTGGACACGGATAAGGATGGAATTGGTGACGAGTGTGATGACGATGACGACAATGACGGCATCCCAGACCTGGTGCCCCCTGGACCAGACAACTGCCGGCTGGTCCCCAACCCTGCCCAGGAGGACAGCAACAGTAAGTGGGCTCAGCCCCGGGCTCCCTTCAGCCAGGCACAGGGTGGCCCACCTCTGCCAGGGCCCCAGCTTCTCTGAGCAGCCACAGCTTGTGTGGACAGTAGACATCTGCTAGACACCAGTCTCCAACTGTCAGATAAGAGCTGCTTCCGCGCAGCCCGAGGAGGAGACCACACGGGGCAGGGAAGCAGCCACGTGCTGTTTGGGGCTTGGAGAGCTGATTCACCATCTTGCTCGTGCCTTTCACCAGAGTCACAGGGCAGGAGCGGGATGGAGGGGAGGGCACCGCAGCGCTGCGTGATGCCTGATGCCAGCAGGGGCCAAGCTGTTAAGGAAAGGTATGCACAGAGCCAGAAATGAGACAGCAGAGGGGTGAGGACACACGGTGGTGTGTTGGTGAGGGCATGCCCATCCCAGTATGCACATTCAAATTTTAATACCATCTGTCGGCTGGACAAAAGACACTGAGCTATATTCAGCCTAAGGATCACTGTAAATTCTTCTTAGATTTTGGTGACCATAATTTCCCTGCTTTTTATGCATCATAGTCCAGAAAGTACTGTAGACATTTGCTTTCGGAAGGTCAGGCTTAAGATCCACCAGTTGGGGCTTCCCTGGTGGCGCGGTGGTTGAGAGTCCGCCTGCCGATGCAGGGGACGCGGGTTCGTGCCCCGGTCCGGGAAGATCCCACATGCCGCGGAGCGGCTGGGCCCGTGAGCCATGGCCGCTGAGCCTGTGCATCGGAGCCTGTGCTCCGCAACGGGAGAGGCCACAACAGTGAGAGGCCCGCGTACCGCAAAAAAAAAAAAAAAAAATCCACCAGTTGGTGAAACCCCTGTCCTAGAGGACAGCCAGGGTTTCCTGTCAGGTCAACATTGAAGTGTACTTTTTTTTTTAAGGTTTTTTTTTTTTTTTTGATGTGGACCATTTTTAAAGTCTTTATTGAATTTGTTACAATATTGCTTCTGTTTTTTATTTTGGTTTTTTGGCTGCGAGGCATGTGGGATCCTAGCTCCCCAACCAGGGATCGAACCCGCACGCCCTGCATTGGAAGATGTAGTCTGAACCACGGGACCACCAGGGAAGTCCCTTGTCAGGTCATCTTTGGACAGTTGCCCTCCACTCTGTCCCTAGGAAGTCCTTTTGATCACCTGCAGTGGGGTTCACTCACCTGCAGTGGGGTTCACCAACCCACCACGAGGACCGCGGGGCCGGCTCAGGCACGGCTGATTCCAGGACTCCTCGCTCCACGTGGAGCTGGGTCTTGGGCTCTCTCTGCTCCTTGCCCAGCCCCCCTCTGTCACGGAGCGGGTGGCTTGAGGGTAGTAGGCATTACTGAACTGATCCCCTCCTCCTCCACCCCCGCAGGCGACGGCGTGGGGGACATCTGCGAGACAGACTTCGACCACGACCAGGTCATCGATCGGATCGACGTGTGCCCGGAGAACGCAGAGGTCACCCTGACCGACTTCAGGGCCTATCAGACGGTGGTCCTGGACCCTGAAGGGGACGCCCAGATCGATCCCAATTGGGTGGTCCTGAACAAGGTGAGGGTCATGCGGTTGGCACCGGCTCAGCGTTGCCTCTCAACACAGGCCCTTCTGAGAGTAGTTGGGTAAATTTTGAGGGTGCCGACCTCCAGCCAGGTACTGTTCCACGTCGTGTTTGTTCCTCTCAACAGCCCTGTGACAGAGCTCTTTCGTTAGCCTCGTTTTACAGATGAGCTCAAGTGTTACAAAGCTTGAATGATTACTCATTGTAGCACTGCAGTTAAGCAGCTAAGACTGCTGGACTTGGGACCGAGGCAGTCTGACCCTAGAGCCATGCTTCTAATCTCCGCAGTAGATGCTCCGGTGTGTCCTCCTCCCCGTGGACCTGAAGAAGACAGGCACAGAGAGGCTTCGTAGGTTTTCCAGTGTCACCCAGGAGGTCACATTCATTAGAAGCATATGTTCTCTAATTGTTTATTGACTCAGCCTAAGTGACAGTTTTAGCAAAACTATTTCTACTTAGCTTTGAGGGTTTTTTGTTTTTTTTTCTAAGGGTACGCTTTCTTTGAGCACACAACAAGGTAGAGCAGTTCCTCAGATAATGAAATCTTTACATGGAGGTCTGAGGTTCTGGGCTTCTCTGAGATTATTCTACCCCCTCCAAGGTTAATCTTAACCCCTTCAACTCTCTCGGCAGGGCATGGAGATCGTGCAGACCATGAACAGTGATCCAGGCCTGGCAGTGGGTACGTCCAGGGCCTCATCACCACTGGTACAGAATTCACTCTTTCAAGCTGGTGTGGCTTGTCTGTTTTTCTCATCTATTTTGATCTTTACAGGGTACACGGCTTTTAATGGAGTGGACTTCGAAGGGACCTTCCACGTCAACACCCAGACGGACGATGACTATGCTGGCTTTATCTTTGGTTACCAAGACAGTTCCAGCTTCTATGTGGTCATGTGGAAGCAGACAGAGCAGACGTACTGGCAGGCCACCCCGTTCCGAGCTGTTGCAGAACCTGGCATTCAGCTCAAGGTACTCATCTCCCTTTCCTCTGGGCCCTTCACCCACCTTTTAAATTCTGTGTTCTCCCATATGGCATTTATCCATCTAAGGAATTGATGCATTCGTGCCAGCATTCAAGTTAGGGAACACTGGAGCCCATCCAGGGCCTTGCCTTCACTCCTGCGTACAAGCTACATGCTTCCCTCTGGGTGACTGATGGTGAGAATGTCAGCCCCAGTAGGGGCCCAAGAGGTGGGGAGGATTTGGAGGTGCAGCTTCAGGCACACTCTTTTGGAAGCTGGTATTGTGTCTCCTCGATGGGGCCAGCTTTGTACAGGAGGGCTAGGAGGCTACCTCTGTTACTCCTGCTGGGAGGAAAGGCACACTTCAGAGCCCTCACTGGCCAAATGTGGGGAGCAATGGATTTTCAGCAGGAAAAACATGGGCTGGGTTAGTGGAATACTGGCCAGTGCGGCTTACTGAAAGGCTGGGGGGAGCATCGCAGTAGAAATGGCACTTAAGTGTTTATGCTTTGTGTCCAGATCCAAAGCCACCAGATTGTAACCGTGAATTCCCACCCCGTCACCACCCCAGGGATGGAGGGTGCGGGAAGGGCGGTCTGTGTGTTCTGTTCTAAGACCTCACTCGTGTCGTCCAGGCCGTTAAGTCTAAGACGGGTCCGGGGGAGCATCTCCGCAACTCCCTGTGGCATACCGGGGACACCAGCGACCAGGTCAGGCTGCTGTGGAAGGACTCCAGGAACGTGGGCTGGAAGGACAAGGTGTCCTACCGCTGGTTCCTGCAGCACCGGCCCCAGGTGGGCTACATCAGGTAGGTGCAGCGCCCCCTCCTCACCGTGCACTTGAAGTAAAGCGCATCCTCCTTCTGCATCACAGAGCCTCCGCTTCCCTGAGCCGAGGGTCCCCGAGGACACGCTGGGACCTCAGGCTCCCAGAAAAGAGGTGGGAGGACGACACCTGGCTCAGACTGACTGCCTGGATGGTAGGGCCAAACTGGCAGTAGAAGGACCTTCTGTGGGGGAGGCCTTGGTACCGGGGCACCAGAACGGGGATTCCCCTCTGCCATGCTGACCCGTGTGAGGTGAGACGTGTACTGACTCTCCCATCCGCATCCCCATGTGGTCCCTCTATCATCACTTACCCACAAACATTTCACACTGCAGCGAGTCCCTCACGGTCTGATAAACTCCACGAGGGCAGCACCCATGTCATTTTATCTTGGTCTCCCCAGTGCCTGACACAGTGATGGCGTGTCCCACCCTCGGCATGAACTGGCCCTCATGTGAGCCGATGTAATCTCCCTTATTTCCCTGTAGGACTATTTAAAAAACAACTGTTCTCAGAAGCTAGGATGCCTTAGCACTACATCTTTGAAATTTAGTCGGTGTACTTTTCTCTCTCATTCCTCAAACTTACAGATCAACACCCATGCCAGCTTATGTAGCACTTTTAGGAAGGGTGCTGATTGCTTTCTGCTGACTGGGAGCAAGGAAGCTGCTGAGTGGAAAAAAGCGCATCATGAGGGCTAGTTCATATTTTGTCCTTCTTCGAGACATTACATCAAATGTAATCTGTCTCACAGTAAGATGACCATGTTCTCAGCCCTATTAAGCTTAATGCCCCTTTTTTATGACATATTTTGAGATGCCCCCTCTGTGTCCCAAAATAAAATCATAGAAAATATAACCTACCTGCACATATTATTTTAAAGAGTCAATCTGATCTCTAATAGAGAAATAATAATTTATAACAAAATCGTGTAAATGCTTGGACACAACCACAGCCAACACAAAATGAGACAGACACTGGCACCTGTGCCTAGAATCACGGCAGAGACAATGTCCTACTACAGATTGGTGTGTTGTAGACACAACAGTGGTAATGTGACTTTCTAAAATGGTGAACAGCTACAGAGAAGGACAAATATTGTACGACATCGCTTACATGTGGAACCTAAAAGGTACAAATGAACTGATTCACAAAACAGAAGTAGAGTCACATGTAGAAAACAATCTATGGTTACGGGGGGGGCGGGGAAGGGATAAATTAGGAGGTTGGGATTGACATATACACACTACTGTATATAAAATGCATAACTAATAAGGACCTACTGTATAGCCCAGGGAACTCAATATTCTGTAATGGCCCATGTGGGAATAGGATCTAAAACAGTGGATATATGTATATGTATAACTGATTCACTTTGCTAGACAGCAGAAAGTAACACAACATTGTAAGTCAACTATATGTCAATAAAATAAGTAAATAGTAAACAGCTTAATTGTTAAACAAGACGAAGTACAGCTGACCTTTGAGCAATTCAGGGGATCAGTTCCAGGACCCCGCCAGGGATAAAGATCTGCAGATGCTCCAGTCCCATAGTCGGCCTTCTGTATCAGCGGCTCAGTATCTGCAGAGGCAACCACCTGGAGATCACATAGTAAAGTAGTATTTGGGAAAAATCCACATATAAGTGGACACATGCAGTTCAAGCCTATGTTGTTTCAGGGTCGACTGTACACAGGTTTTCAATTTACCCTGGAAAATCAGTCAATACCAGTGCAAAAACTACTTGATGTTCACAAGTGAGAGAGTTAGGTTCTAAGCCCAGATAACAGTCTCTTCACCTACCCAAGGGTCTGGAGGAGCACCCCAAAAGTGTCTGGATGCAGGACAAGTTTTGATTTTTCTCTCCAGGGCTGTGTGAGCCACCCAGCACCCCTGGCCTCTGTCACTAAATGCCACGGTGACAGCTCAAAATGCTCCCACAAATGTCTCAAACCCTGCTTAGGGAGTGCCGTCCCTCCCGAGGAGAATCATTGCTCTGGGATTCCACCAAGTGTTATCAGTTCGACCTAGAGAAAAGCAGTGGTTTTCAAGCATGAGGTCTGGACAAGGTAACTCACTGGACAGTGAAGTCACAAAGCCTCTTGGTCCTGAGCCGTATTGTGATTTCTCTTTAACTCATCAGCGAGTACCCAGCGAGTTGAACTCGGTGCCCAGCATCGTGCTAGGCCTTTGGAGAGACGGAAGAGGGGAGACGTGGACAGGTGGTCCCTGACCTCATGGAGCTTCCGGTCTCGTAGGGAAAGGGGAACACGGGAGCACGATCCAGGTCTGTGAAAAGTGGAGTATGAAACAGCAAAGACGCAGGTGGATAAGAAGTGGGACCCCTAGGTCTCATGACAGGTGCTTCCACCAACCTTGGTTGGAGACCCGCTCATGGAGACCCGCTCTGGCTGTGTTGTCCTCAGGGTGCAGTTTTATGAAGGCTCCGAGTTGGTGGCTGACTCGGGGGTCACCATAGACACCACCATGCGTGGAGGCCGGCTCGGCGTGTTCTGCTTCTCCCAGGAGAACATCATTTGGTCCAACCTCAAATATCGCTGCAATGGTAACGTACATTCTTGTCACTGCATGCTATTACTACTAGAAAAAAATCAAAGAATGCCACCCTCTTGTATAGCACACATCCCTTCCAGGAGCCACAAGCTCATGCCACATATTCCCGAAACCTGAGAATCCCTGTGTCATCCAAGTAAGAGGTAGATCTCATTTTTCCTATTTGATAGATGAGGAAATTGAGCCCCAGAGAATTAAACTGCTTGGCTTAGGACGTGGGTTCAGTGAGAGATTCAGGCAGGTTTAATTGACAGGCACCCTTCATTTTCATACAGCTCACACATAATCATAAACTCAAAAAATCCATTCTGCGTGCAAATTTTCTTGAGGCCTGTGAATGAGCATTCCTGGGCTTTAAGCCAACAATTTGCAAAGCAGCCGGCGGTAGAAAATGGCTGCCGCGGGTGTGGCGTGAAGTGGTGTCTTTGAGGGCCTGCTGGGTGGGCTGACAGCAACCCCTACAGGATGCCTCCCAGCGTGAGATGCACCAGGATGCGGGCTGGAGAGAGCCTTCCTAATCCCTCTGTGCCTGTTCTCCTTTGCAGACACCATCCCAGAGGACTTCCAAGAATTTCAAACCCAGAATTTCGATCGCCTGGATAACTAAACCAAAGAAACAATCCGTGACTGCTTTTCCAGACACTGAAACCACATCTTTTTTAACCTCCTACAACTTTCTTTATATACACTGTGGCTTTCTTTTGCCCACCCAAATATACCAAACTTTTTATATGAATGTAGCAATAAAGAAGAGAATTTCTAAAAACTGTGTTACCCAGATATCACTTGCACGGGGCTCAGGCTTTGATGATGTGTGTGCCGTTCTCTGTGGTGTCCACGTGCAACAGTCAAAAGGCTCAGGCCAGAGGTCTCATCTTCCGTCTCTCCAGTTAGCTTCACACAAGCCTCACAGTTCCGTGCTCACCTCAGCAGCCTCCTTATTCTGGGTAAGAAGCCTCAGAAACACTGCTGAGGGACACTTTTCCTATGAAGACTTTTCCTGACCCATCCTGGGGCAGATTTGTCCACTTCCTTCTGTTACCCTCCCCACCTCACACACACACCTTCTGCCCAGACTTCTATGCCAGCACTTTCAACACGGTTATTGTGCTTATTTATATATTTGGCTCCCTCTAGTGGAATATCAGCTAATTGAGAATAAAGGACCATGTCTTAACTACAATCTGTATAATCTGAGTGCCCGACATGGAGTAGATATCCAGTAAATTTTTGGCTGGCTGGCTGCACGAATGCCTTTTAAGTAATAAGGACAATAGCGTATATGGATCATAGAAGCCCTCCTACAACTCAGAAAGCTGCTCACAACATACACTCTATCTGCGGTGGTATCAGCAGCCTCGCTGTGTGTACGGGACAGAAACTTGCCTGATTTTTGCACTAGCCTTTCTCCCATTCCATTTGTTAAGCAAAGATCCAGGCAAATTTTTATAAGTTCCCTTAGATTTTTGTTTCAAGGAATATTGCTGGGCAGTAATATATTCTCCAAATTCTAAAATTCCTGGAAGTATTTTAAATCATAAATAAAGGATAAATACTGTGACCACTGTTTTATTATATTTCAGTAGTCAGAAAACACAGTGGCATACGCATGACCAATATGAGATGTGCAGGATTTCGGGCCACCTCTCACATGTAAACCCTACAGATGGAGGTTGCCTCAAAAGTCAGGACTTAGACCTTCAATCAGGGTCTTCAGTGAGTGGACAGAACTTAGACCTGTCTACCAATTATTCCCTCTGCTGACACAGAGGGAATCTAGTCTCGCAGGCAGATCCTGCTACAGGAGCTGCCTTCCCAGGATCTCTGGGCCATATTTCTGTCGTGACACATGTGGTTCCACATCTACAAATCTTTCCCAATTCTAAAAAGCCCAGGAAGGAGAAGTAAATTCATATGGTTGGAGATTGTCACCTCTCAATCTTCCCCGCTTTCCTTGCTTTTTGTATCCCGCTGAAAGGTTATTTCCTGAGCCCCGAGGGCCTCCAGGAGCTCTCTGGCCCTCCTGGTCCACACCCACTCTATGGTAGAGTTACGTCATACCTTTATAGGTATAAAAGGTATTTCATACTACAAAATTTTAGTGTGCTTTCTCTGGAGTCCTTGGCACTTTACTAGCAATATGTGATGAAGGCTACAGATACTGTTCTTGGGGGATTTCATTCTAATCACTGAAGTACATGCCAAACTGAAATATATATTTTTAAAAACCCATACAACTCAATAACAAAAAACAATCCAAGTTTTAAATGGACAGAGAACCAAACAGTTTTCCAAAGAAAACATCAAAATGGCCAACAGGCACATGAAAAGATGCTCACCATCACTAAGCATCAGGGAAATGGAAAGCAAAACCACAATGGGGGCGGGGGGGCTTCCCTAGTGGCACAGTGGTTGAGAGTCTGCCTGCCGATGCAGGGGACGCGGGTTCGTGCCCCAGTCCAGGAGGATCCCACATGCCGCAGAGCGGCTGGGCCCGTGAGCCATGGCCGCTGAGCCTGCGCGTCCGGAGCCTGTGCTCCTCAACGGGAGAGGCCACAACAGTGAGAGGCCCGCGTACCGCAAAAAAACAAACAAAAAAAACAATGGGATTCATCTCATCTATTAGAATGGCTATCATCAAGAAGACAAGAGACAACAAGTGCTGGCGAGGAGGTGTTGAAAAGAGAACCCTTATATACTGTCTGAATGTAAATTGGTCCAGCCACTGTGGAAAACAGTATGGAGTTTCCTCATAAAATTAAAAATAGATCTACCATAAGATCAGTATATACCAAAAGAAATGAAAATAGGATTGCAAAGCAATACATACACTCCCATGTTTATTGCAGCATTATTCACAATAGCCAAGATATGGAAACAACCTAAATGCCCAATGGATGAATGGATTAAAAAAAAAGATGTAGTATACACACACAATGGAATATTATTCAGGCATGAGAAAGGAGGATCTGCCATTTGCAACAACATGGATGGACCTTGAGTATAGTATGCTGAGATAAGTCAGATACAGAATGACAAATACTGTGTGATATCACTTATATGTGGAATCTAAAAAAGTCAAAACTTTTGAAAAACAGAGTAAAATGGTGGTTGCCAGAGGATGGGGAGTGAGGGGATAAGACTGCTGTTGTTTAAGGGTACAAACTTGCAATGAGAAGTAAATACGTCATAGAGAGCCAATGCATGATACAGTGAATATACACGACAATATTGTACTACAATCATCAAACTTGCTGAGACTAAAACTTATCCCACCCACTAAAAAGAAATGATAATTATGTAATATGATAGAGGCGCCAAATATCACTGCAACAGCAATCACATTACAACATGTAAATATATCAGATTAACATGTTGTATACCCTAAATTCACACAACGTTATATATCAAATATATTCAATTTAAAAAAGCGAAGAAGTGGAAGAAACTATGAAAATCGGGAAGCACTTGAGAGAAGCTAGACAAAGGCCAGACACACACCATAGGAACAGACTAGCAGGTGTGGTACCCTCTTCCCCAAGTCACAACCTGGGACTTTTGAATGTTTACACTCAACTTTATCTCAGTGACTCAAATTCCTATTAGAGTTTCATTCAGGTTAGTAAGGGCCTCCTTTGAGTTTTAGTAACACCCCTAGGAGTCTGAGCAGCCATCACTCACCAACGAGGATAAAGTCATCCCGTTGCCTATCCACCTCCTCACTTCTGACTGAGATCAAGGGTCCTGGGGGCGTGGGAGGTGTGACTGGCCGAGAGAAGAGGCTCATCACTGTGGGAAAAATACCGTGCCTGGGTAGACTCCCACCAGGTGTGGGGAGAGTTCTTGGGGCAGGAGGAGGGTGCAGAGGGCATCAGGAGACAGCTCCAGGGCCTGTGAGCAGGTGCAAAGAGGGAGGTAGAGCACATTTTGCCTCCACCCAAGAAAGAAAGGAAGCTCTCCCGTCTCCCCTCCCAGGTTATTATTCCGGGATCTCAGAATTAACTAAAGATACAAACTACAAAATCTGAAGTTTATAAGTTCAACTTAAAACTCTTACTATACTCGGGGAAAGGGCAGGGAGGATAAATTAGGAGTTTGGGATTAACATATACACACTACTATATGTATAATAGATAAGCAACAAGGACCTAGTGTATAGCACAGGGAACTCTGCTCAATCTTCTGTGATAAACTACAAGGGAAAAGAATCTGAAAAAGAATAGATATATACATATATACACATATATGTATAACAGAATCACTGTGCTATACACCTGAAACTAACAAACATTGTAAATCAACTGTACTTCAAGTTTTTAAAAATCTTACTATTCTACTATACTCTATCAATATGCAAATCTACTTAGTACTCTATAGCAAAATTTATAACCACTGTTAAGCTTTTGTTTAGTCCCATTTGCAAACTTAATTAAATCTCCCTAAGCATTTAAAATTGCACTTATAAACTTAATACATTAATCTATAACATAACACTACAGTAATTTGTGATATACTATAAATTTACTATGTTTCAATTTCACTTATAAATTTTTCTGTCATTTGTCTGACAAAACCTACCTACATACTTACATAACTCTTACAAATATAACAAACATGAATATTGTGGATCATAAGGTATCTTAACCACCTATTTATATATTCAACCAAACCCTCCCATACCTTTTAACTTAAAATTACAAGACTAAAATCAAATACTCAAGTTCAGTTTATTAAATTCTCGAATATGCCAAATTCTCTTAAATATTTCAAGTACTTTACACACCACATAGTCAAAGATAATTTCCAAACACCACACAAAAATATTGGGATGACTGGTTCAGCATCTCTATATTTAAGTTTTCTTAGGAATAAAAGACCCTTACCCAATAAGGAAACTATACTGTTTCAAGACATGTGGGGTGAACTCAGTGGACTGAGGTTATTAGCCAAAGTTTTGGGGCTCTGGACACTGAAGGGGATTTTTCCCATGACCCCAAAGGGAAAGCTGAGCTCTCCTATAGTCCCAATGTTATTAGGGACTCCAAGTGTATGCCTTCCAAACAGGTGGCTCATATCCCACTCCCCTAGATTCGTGTATAAATGACCTAGTTCTCAAGTTTCCTCACCTCTGGACCAGATTCTTTTTGTGCTGGAAGGATCTACAGTAGCCATAATTGTGTTTTCTGTGTACAAAAGCTTCCCTCATAAGGAAAAAAGCAAAATCAACAAAAAACAGCTAAGTGACAACATTGATAGATTTTTTTTTTTTTTAATTTTGGAGGAGTCTGGGAAATGCATCCCCAACTCCAAATAAGTGGCTGACAATTGTTCTAGAGCACAGCCCATTTCTACCATGGGGATTGTCACTCTACAGAGGGGCCTGTCGCTGTACCTTGGTGCAGCCCTCCCTGGCTCCAAGGCCATCAACACACAGCAGGCTGCAGCATCACTGAATGGCCTGGCGATCCTGCCACAAACCCTCCGAGGCAATGAGCTCAGGGTCCACCCTCTGCCTGAACGGAAGAATTGGGGGAAAGGGAAATATGAGCAGGTGGGTGGGTCTGTGTCTCAAGGTGCTACCCTACCTCATTCTGAATGATCTCAAATGTTGGTGATCTAAAGGGTAGGATCATCTTTGGGTTTCTGGGGCCTACCTGAAAAAACAAAATAGCCACCAGGGATACGGTTTGGAAAAGTAGGACTTAATGAAGGAATGAAACTGGAGTTGGTCTAGAGGCAGAGGGGGGTGGCCCATAGAAGAGAGAAAGGGATTCCCCAAGGCTGGTGGAGCAGAGGGGTGGTGGGGTCTGGAGTGGCAGGGTCTGCCCCACTCCCACACAGCAGGAGAAGGTGGAGGAGCCTCCAGTGGGGCACCCGTGGGTGACTGTGGACTGGACACTTAGCCCGCACCCTGAGAGCAGAGGTGAGGGCTCTGGGTAGCCAAGGCTGCAGGGGCAGACAGGCCCATTATGAGCAGCATCACTGCAGCCACCAAGAAATGGCGCCCCCGTGTGGTGGAGGACCAGACGCCCGCAGGAACATCCAGTGGCTGAAGAGCAATGGTAGAGTGGGTGACCACCAAAGATAAAGCCCCCAGTCTCATATTCTGAAGCCATAGAAGCCCAGGGATACTGAATGGGGGCATGGGGGTGAGGGAGGAGCCCCAGGAAGAACTGACAATGGAGGTCGGCCGGATGAGTGGGCAGGAGGCCAGAGTGAGAGCAGGGGCATCTGCTGAGCCCCAACAGAGTGGAGCAAACAGAAGGAAAGTCAAGGAAGGGAGGACATGAGGGGCAGCGCCAAAGGGATCTGCACTCGGAGAAGAGAACTGGGCCACAGCGAGAGCGGGACCGCCTCCACGACCCACACTCCCAACGCCAGAAGGTGTTTCTGGAGACACTGTCCATCCAGCTCCGTTCACCAGAGGCAGAAGCAGGCAGCCCTAGACCCACATGCAGAAATGGGGAGCCTGCAAAGCACGTGTACTGTTCTAAGATAAAACTCCTGACCATGTGTTGTTTCTATAAGAAAGAATGGAATACAAGTTAAGAAACAGACCAAGGAGGGCTTCCCTGGTGGCGCAGTGGTTGAGAGTCCGCCTGCCGATGCAGGTGACACGGGTTTGTGCCCCGGTCCAGGAGGATCCCACATGCCGCGGAGCGGCTGGGCCCGTGAGCCATGGCCACTGAGCCTGCGCGTCCACGGTTTAAATGGGTTCAGCAAAATATTGCCTAAGAGAAGTATAGATGAATAAATGATACAAAATGAGAGCAATTAATATACAAACAAAACAGCCTTGATTTCAGCTCCTAGCTCACACCACCAAGGCTGGACCCCAAGCCGGTTTCTTGAGCCACTACAAATCAGACTTGCATTATTCAGCTCCTACTGACTAAATTTGTTCTTAAAATCAAAAGCTGCCTGTGTTTAAACCAGGCCACATCCTTCACCTTAGAAATTCCACAAAATAGCTCCTGAGCCGAGGGGTCCAGATGGGTGGCTGGGTGGTGGAGCCAGGTCCCAACCCTGCCCTGAAGGGTAGCCCTCAGAAGTCACAGCTTCAGCTCAAAGTACTCTGAGCAAAGGATTCATTTCAGTCCTTGATCCAAGTGGTGAACTAACACACAAGTTTCGCCTCCGTGAAGTTTAACTTGCTAAGTACTACCAAATGTATACACGATGAAGCACAACAGGAATCCCTGTCGGGAGCATGTGTGCCCACAAAAAAGACTTGTCCAACTAAGCGTGAACATCTGTTGCCACGTTTCAGGTTCTTAACTAAATACTTGTTCAGTAATGCTTATTTTATAGCATCCGCTAGAGTAAGCAGTAGCAGACATCCAAAGTCTAAGAAAAATGTATGGAAGGAAAATTCTTACCGAAAATTTCTCCGTTAATTTATTTTTAATGAGTTATCCTGTTCCCCAACCCTCTCCCACCAGAATTCTGAGGATGAGAGTTCGAGAACCAACATCTCGCAAGTCCCTTCTCACCCTGCGGTTTCTGTGAGCTCCTGGAGGATGAGGACTGTGCAGTTTTCATCTCCATCCCTCCCCTCTCCAACCCCCCACCCCCGCCCACATTAAAGTGTTGAATTGGAAAAGCCAACTGCATCAAGCCCAAGAGCAGTCGGCTTCAACTTCCTGTCTTTCTCCAGAGAATACACTAGGTGGCGGCAATCCTCTAAAAATAGGCCTATTCTGAACAGACTTTTTTTTTTTAGCTAAAAGACAACTCCTAAAGTTCATTAAAAGTAAAATAACAACTACTACAGTTTATTAAAAACTTACTCTACCCCTAGCACTGTTAACTGCTAATAGTTCAGTGCTTAAGAACTCTTATTTACCAAAACATAACAACTAAACCAAAAACAAGCACCATACATGAAACATCCTAAATTTGAATTATTGCAGATTAGGCTCTGAATGAACACTGAAGCCTCATTTCCTTTGGTTTCTTTCAGGAATTGCCTAGAGAAGCCTTTTTCCATGTCCCTCAACCTAAATTCACATGATAGTCTTCTCTGTGAGCCAAGCAAAGAGCCATTCTCCATCCATTCATTATTCATTCATTCACTCACTCACTCATTCATTCATCAAACACCCAATAAGCAATTACCATGTGCCGCACACTGTGCTAGGCACTGTGAGGGCTACAAAAAAGGTACACAAATGCAGTTGGCTTCAGTCCAGGCCTCTGTATGAGTAAAGTCATTTTCATTCTAGTACTGATCATAATTGTAAAAGTATTATTTATTTTAGAATTAGATGAACCTTAAAGCCAATCTCTAGATTCCCTTGCTCTTAGACTATCTATAACGCATTTGTCTATTGGAAGAACCCCTACTTACTTAATCCTGAGAGTTCTTAGCTGGGTCAAAAGAACCTTGTCCTAAATGTCCCACCAGGAAGGATTTTCCAGGGAGCAGAGGGCAGAGTCCCAGGCCAGGGCAGGTGGCTTGACAGAAACTGATTGAGGCAAAAACTGGCCTGCAGGGTGTTTTCGTTGTCGTTTGGTAGTTTGTTGGTTTTGTTAACCTGATCAAACATTTAAAACACGGAAGAGTTCACATAAAAATCTGGATTTCCAGCTTCCCTCAAAAAATCAAAAGCTCTGGCCACACCATCTGCATTCCTGACCAGGAACCTCAGCGAGGGCTATGTCCGCCAGGTCTCCCAGGGCCCATTCAACCCTCGGCACTCAGTAGGCTCCTGCCTGGCTGCTACGGGCGTCTGAGTCTGACTGAGATCCTCAACTTGCCATATCCAAGGTACTCGGCAAAGCCAGCCGGGAGTACAGAGAAGGGTTAGACACCAGCCCTCTGCCTGATGACCTGCTAGATACCTTGGCCCTAGTCCCACAGCTACTGAATGGCTCAGCCTGGGCTCTAATCCAAGTGTCCTAAGTCCTCGTCCTAGCAGGACTCCGCAAGAAACAGAAGGCTGTCAAATTCGTAACTGAGAAGACATTAATAAAGGGGCTAATGCAGAAGGTAGGGGCAGGTTTCGGGAAACCAAAAGCGAGAATACAGTATCCCTTCCTCTGCTGCCGCCCCACTCCACCCACCAAGCAAGAGAGGGGGGCTGTTCCCACCCCTCCCCACCTCCCTTGACAGAACTAGAGGCAAGAGTTGTCACCACTTCTGGAGAGGGTGAGGGCAGTGAGTGCAGCCAACAGGACCTTGGGTAGAGGGGCACAGCCACACCCCACATGTGCAAAATCCCACGAAGGAGCCAAGGAAACAAGCAGCCCACCCTCAGTCTCCTCCCCCTCCCCGATCACTCAGACTCAACCAGAGCCAATGTGCCAGGGGGTCCACTGATGCAATACGCCAATGCCAGCCCCTCCAGACAGAAAGCAGAGGAAGGGCAGGTGGGGAGTGGGCCCCCCTTCTGACCCAGGACAAAGAGAAGACCCCCTACTTCTACTCCACCTTAATTCAGCTCCACCACACTGCCCTCTGCCCCGGGCATTGGACCAAAATATCACACACCAACACAGACAGGAAGGAAAAAGACTAACAGTGGGCTTCCCTGGTGGCACAGTGGTTGAGAGTCCGCCTGCCGATGCAGGGGACACGGGTTCGTGTCCAGGTCCGGGAAGATCCCACATGCCGCAGAGCGGCTGGGCCCGTGAGCCATGGCCGCTGAGCCTGCACGTCTGGAGCCTGTGCTCCGCAGCGGGAGAGGCCACAGCAGTGAGAGGCCCGCGTACCGCAAAACAAAACAAACAAACAAAAAAAAAGACTAACAGTAACAGCTGGACTCAGAGAGCATTCCAGACACCTTGTACACATTACATCTAATCCTGACAACAACCTGCAAGGGTGGAGGAGGGCAGGGGGAGGAGGGAGAGGATTCCCTTCTTGTAACTGAAGAAACCGAGGCACAGATTGGGAAAGGGACTTGGCAAAGGACACCTACTTTATAAATGGCAGAGACAAGATTCAAACCCGGTGTCCCTGGCTCCATAACCTGAAATTATTATATAGTTATAGAAAATATGCATCAATTGTGCAGAAGAGTTAACAAAGCAGGCCTGAGATTTCTATCCTAAAAGCCTGCTTGCAGTTTTGATCATGAAGAGATGTCAAAGGACAAAATTGGTTTTTCCTCCTCTACTACAGGGACTGTTTGGTTATTCTGCTTTATTCTGTTTATACAGTGAATTACATTTTTAGGTGTCTTTTAATATTAAATCATTCCTTAAAAAAAAAAAAAAAGCCTGCTTGCCAAGTTGGCCTCTGGCTGGCACCTGAGAGCCTGGGTTTGGGGAGGGCTACCTCCATTCCCAGAACTGATAAGTGTGGCCCATATTGTACCATGTGGCTTATGCTGAACACCTGCTTCCCTGCCGGGCGTCTGGAACTTTGGTACATGCTAGGCAGAGTGTGCTTGCATGCCCAGCCCCCAGTAACAACCTGGCTGCTGAGTCTTTAATGAGCTTCCCTGGTGGACATTTCACATGTGTTGTGACAACTCCTTGCTGGAGGGGATTAAACACGTTCCTCTGGGAGAGGAATCTTGGACACATGCACCTGGTTTCCTTAAGATTTTGCCCCGTGCCCCTTTTTCCTTTGCTGATTCTGCTTTGTATCCTTTGCTGTAATAAATCATCACCATGAGCTTGTCTGTATGCTGAGTCCTGGGAGTCCCCTAGCAAGTCACTGTATGGGAGGTGGTCTAGCGCACCCCTGAAACATCAGGCACCTCTCACTAGCAGCTGAGTGAGGCCGTGGGGCTTGTCAAGTGCAAAGACGAAATGAAGGGCTATTTCTGCATCACTCATGAGGAAATAAAGAGGGATGCAAAGGTAAAAGCTAAGGTTAGTAACTACAAATGCCCTGTGGGACCAGAGGAGAAGACTCACAGTGGAGACCACTGAGGTGAGACCCACATGACCAGGGGCAGAGACCAAATGGTGTGGCTTATTCGGCTAGTCCTGCACCTGGAGGAATTTAAGGTAGAGGCTACGACTCCCAATATCTGCTCTATCCTTCTTTCATAGGCATAGAGCCCACAATTTTACCTGGAACATAGATGCCTGGAATAAGTCTACATCTCCCAGATTTCCTTGTAGTTCGGTGTGGTCATATGACTAAGTTCCAGCCAATGGCATGTAAGCAAAAACATTATGGTAGCTCTGGGACTCTTCTTTTAAAGACAGTTGATGTTTCCTCTCTATCCTTTTCTCCCTCCTCCTACTCTGGAATATGGATGTAACGGCCAGAGGTCCAGAAGCCATCTTCGACAGAGGAGAAAACTTCGGGAATGGAAGTGTCATAGCACAGAACAGGATAGAATTGGTACTGTGAAGTCACACACTGGCCCTAATATTTCTACATCTCAGCTTTTTGAAAATGAGAATTTTTTATCAGCATATTTGGGGCTTTTCTGTTACTCCCAGGTGAATTTAATTCTCCCTAATACAGAAGATACTCAGGATGGGCAAGTGTTTGCAAAGTTATGTATCCAAAACCATAAAATCACCAGATTTTGTATCTGAATGGTGATTAGGGACCATCTTTTTCAACCTCTCCATTTTACAATTGGAGAAACGGAGACCCGGTCATCTCTGATTTGTCAGGGTCCCACAGCTAGTTAGGAGCGGGGCTGAGACTAGATGCCAGGTGTGGGAACCTGCGGGCTCAAGCTTCTCCTTCTGCTGTGAGAACCACCTCAGCTAGGCCAGGTCAGAGGTGAGGTCTGAAACGCTGCTCCCCTCCAGAGCGCTCCAACAGAAAGTGCTAAAAGAAGGTACGAGACAAAATTCCAGGAGTCTCCCTGGAGGCCACCACACCTCCTGTTTTGATGGGGAAGACCCAGCAGTGGAAGGTGGGCACGTCCTGGGACTTTGGAGGCCCCAGCTTTTCTTCTCCACACCTTCTTGTCACCCTCACCAGACTTCATGCTTCCATCTATCCTTGGAGCTCAAACCCGAGGCTACTGGGAGTGCCTCTGACCCATGTGGTGCATATTGAGCAGAACCCAGGCTGGACTTGAGCCCCACCTGTGCCTCCTTGGCCAGCTGCCTTTATGAAGCGCACAAAACCAGCAACTTTATACAGCTGACCCTTGAAAAACACAGGTTTAAACTG
Organism: Neophocaena asiaeorientalis asiaeorientalis; assembly: GCF_003031525.2. Lineage (NCBI taxonomy): Eukaryota > Metazoa > Chordata > Mammalia > Artiodactyla > Phocoenidae > Neophocaena > Neophocaena asiaeorientalis. Next base: position 1,633,225 of record NW_020174269.1, read on the forward strand.
TGGGGAGTCCACTTAGAAGTGGGCTTTTTTCAACAAACACGTACTGCGGTACTACCCAGTCTGCAGCTGGTTGAACCTGCAGGTGAAGAAACACATAATACGTAGGGTGGACTGTAAAGTTATACTGGATTTTCCACTGTGCGAGAGGGTCAGCATCCCCAGCCTCCATGTTGTTCAAGGGTCAACTGTACAGCGGCCCTAGTCAGCCTCAGGCTTGAGAAAGAGCTCACTGGCATCCATCTTGCTTCCCAAAGCACGCTTGGCCTTGCTTCCATCAGGGGAACTTATGTTCCTGCTGAAAAACACTGTGGCAGATGCGTTTGGTGTCCATCTCTCTCAGCACTTCTCACTCACTGATGTCAAACTGCCGGCCCTTTGTTCCAGAAAGTTCTCTGGTGCCGAGACAACTTTTCTACCCATGTCGCAGGCTGGAAGTACAAGGGAATTAAAGAGTCCCGGGAACAGGCTCCAACTAGCCCCTCACCTTGTGGGGGGATGCCCCTGAGGTATTGTTGCAATGTACATAGAAGTGAGAGTTTTCTTTCTTCTCCTGAGGGCAAGGAAAGCAAAGGGAACTGCGAACAGGCTAGAGAAGAAACATAACCTGGCCTGAAAGAGTTAATCACTCCTTGTTTTACTCTGTCACTAATCTGTAGTAAATAGATTTGTACTTTACAAAGCTAACCTCACTCCCTGACACTATGTAATTTACATTTGGCACCTATTATCCCCAACTCTCCGTGAATTACATCCGATAAACCAGAGGCAAACGGATGCAATTACCCGGTGGCCTGACAACCAGCTATGACTGTCTTGAAATAATGTAAAGGAAAGGAAGAATGCAAGACCTTCACTACTTTGATCCTTATCATATACCCGGGACTGCGAGACCCACATATAAAATCTTCCCTGATTTCCAAGGGATGGGGGAGCACAGTTCTTGAGGCACTAGCCTGCTGTGTCTTCCCTTCTGCCCGGCAGAAAAATAAAGCCATCTCTCTCTTCCTCCAAATTCCCTGTCTCCGTATTTTTGTTCGGCACTGGTGCACAGGGAAGCCGATATTTCGGCAACAGTATGTGTTCTCTGTCACCCCCAGCACGATGAAGCTCCAATTGCCTCAGTGGTAAATGCCTTCTTCTCCCTGCCTCACTCTCCACTCCCCTACCTGGGGTTCCTTCACCTCCAAATAAACAAGCTGTACTCAAATCCTTAACTCAGCGTCTGCTTCTGGATAAACCAACCAGAAGTAAACCTCCCTCTCTACTAGGCCACTTAGATTTTACTTGATCCAGAGTTAGGGAAACTGAGGCTTGAATGGATACTCAGTGCTCATGAACATGCGCACACATACAGACGTAGAAATGTCCAACTCCCCTCTGGAGCAGTCATCCCAAAGATATCCATGTGTCTCAGCCACTTAGCTAGGCTTCACTGTCCCTCCATGAATAGCCCAGAGGTCCAGTAAATAAAAGGAAAACGAGAACAATGAGGGCATAGTGATACTGGATCTCACTCATCTTTTCAATCATACCCGCCGTCCACCATCACATCCAGCCCACAGACTTTGGTAAATGCTCATTAAATATCTGTTCATTAGAGAAGCAGTTAGAAACAGGCAGCTTCCGCTGCACAACAGCCCACCTCCAATGCCCAACTATCTCATCTCTCTGGGCACCGAGGATAATTCCCCCACCCCTACTCTCTCCACACGTAGCGGTGCAGAAACTGTACTTGGTTTTTTTTCAAACTATTCTTCTGCATCTTCAGAAGCATGTGCCAGGAACATGCTCATGAAACAGCCTGCTTGTTCATAAGTACATTTCCATTTTAGCAAGCGCAACTGTCGTTCCTGCTGGTCTCACCCATGCCACCTGCCCAGAGGGAAAATTTAATTCACAGAAACTCAGAGTACCTCCCAATTCAGGGGTTCTCTCAAGAGCCTCCCTGACAGTTGTCATCTCGCTATTTCATGAATACCTCAAGTGACAGGGAACTCACTACCTACAAACGTTTGACCTGATAGGCTATAAGAGGTAGACACTATCCTTTTGTTGGAAGGTTCTAATTATAATAGTTTTGAATAACAGACATCCATTAGACATTTACTATATGCCAAGTGCTATTAAAAGTGCTTTACCTGTGTGAATTCATTTAATCACCACAGCAACCCCATGAAATAGTTGCTATCGTTATCATCCCCACTTCAGAGCACAGAGAAGTTCATAGCTTGCCCACTATCACAGAGCTGGCAACTGGCAGAAGGAGATTTCAAATCAAGGAAATCTCACACCAGGGTCTTCCTTATTGCCTTTTTTTTTTTTTACTCGGGGTAGAAATCTCCCACCATATTAACTAATAAGCCCTTGTAGGTCCAGATCCTTGTGAAATTGTGATGAAAGCCAAGGACCCTCCCTCTCCCTTTGCTAATGTGCAGATGGACACAACATTTTGCATATAATTTCAGGGAGTCAACCTGCCCAGCCCATGGCACGCAGGTTAAGAACCACTACCAACACACCAACACAGAATATTTTGCATTTGCCTCTACTTGAAAGTCATTTGAGGAGATTTTATGTATCCAAAGGGCTTCCTCATGTTTCTCCAAGCTAAATTCACCCAGTTCCATTATGAAAGAATATTCAACCACCCCTCCCCCCAGTAACCAAAGAAAGACAAATTTTAAAAATAATGAGATTAAACAATAATGAGTGCTATTATGTACTTAAAACAAGCAACAATAAAGAAAGACTTAAAAATCATGTGCTTGAGGGTTGTACTCATTTGTTGCTGCTGGCATTGGACCTACATCCACTACCTTTAGAAAGAAATTTGGCAACACACAGGAAGGAGTGACGAAAATGCCCAAAAGCTTCTGACCTGACAATTCCACTCCCAGAATCTATTCCAAGACAATGATTTATGTGGAAATAAAAGCCATATATAGAAAGATATTCATAGCAAACTTACTTCTAAGAGCAAAAGAGAAAAAAAAGGAAAAACTTAATGCCCAGAAAACAATGGGATAATTATATAGTTATTAATAATGCAACATATCAAACAATGGAAAGCATTATAATAATATTCAGAGAAAAAACGTGTAACAGAGAAAGAAAGTCATGATTGTTGTTAATTATGGAGTGATAGGGCAGGAACGCCCAGAGAGTTTTAATTAGCTTTTTAGTGCCTCACTCTAAAATGTGAGACCAAACAATGACAATAAAAGCAGCTCAGAGGGGTGAGAAAGAGGCCATAAAAGGACCAGAGGAACAAGTAAAAGAAAAAAACTAAATAATACCCTCCTTGGGAATTCCCTGGCAGTCCAGTGGTTAGGACTCCATGCTTTCATTGCTGAGGGCCTGGGTTCAATTCCTGGTCGGGGAACTAAGATCCCGCAAGCTGCGTGGCACAGCCTAATAATAATAATAATACCACCCACCTTGAAGTATGAGAAGATATGTGCTATGGTCCATATATTTGTGTCCTCCCTAAATTCATATGTTGAAATCCTAACCTCCAAAGATGATAGTATTAGGAGGCTGGGTCTTTAGAAGATGTTTATGTCATGAGAGTGGGGCCCTCAACAACAGGATTACTGCCTTATGAAGAAAAATAAAAAGGCTACAGAGACAGCCCAGCCTCTTCCACCCTGTGAGGACACAGCAAGAAGGTGCTGGTATGAGCCAGGAAAAGGGCCCTCACCAGAAGGCAACCAGGCTGGCACCTTGATCTTAGAATTCCCAGCCTCCAGAAGTGTAAGCAACAAATTTCTGTGGTTTATAAGCCACCCAGTCAGTGTTTTTTTTTTTTTTGTTAGAGCAACCTGAACAGACTAAGACAATATGCATCCATGAAACAAGAACAGAATGCTATTTTTAGGGAGGGAAAAGAATAATCAGAAAACAGAAAAGAACTCTTGGTAGATAGAATTATGATAGCTAACATAATAAATTCAACAGAAAATCTGGAAGATAAAATGGAGAAATCTCCAATAAAGGGAACACAATAAATAGAAAGTGGGAGAGAAAAGGTGACTAATCTGGAAGGCTCAGTATCTACCTAAGAGGAGTCCAGAAAGAGAGATCAGAGACAATTTCCAGAACAGGGAATTTAACTGGCCAAGGCAAAGGCATATACCCTGCCCACAGCTGGGCAGGGAGGGGAGGATTTGGCCTCTGAGTTCTTTAGAGAAAGGGCACTGCCTCCACCACAGCTATACCCAGGAGTATCGTCTCCAGGAGAGAAAGTAATAAGGTGCTATTAGGAAATGAAGTTTAGATAATGGACAGACAAAAACTACTAATGTCACTACACAGGAACACATGTTGACTCCTAGAAAACATTCTTCTCCAACTTCTGATAGAACACCTTAGAATCCTATCAAATGCAAAATCTCCCATCCTAGATCTTTTGTGTATCATCACAGGATAGATTTCTTGTGGTGTCCTACATTCCAGTTGCTTCATATAAGTTATCTCATTAAAGCCTTACAACAAAGCAAAAAGGTAAATACTCTTAATATCCCCATTTTGCAAATGAGGAAACAGCTACCCAGAGAGGTTAAGAAGCAAGTTCAAATAAGAACCTGCTGTATAAAAAAATAAATAAAATTGTAAAATTCAAAAAAATAAATGAAGCAAGTTCACCCATCTAATAAGAAGAAAAGCCAGGATTTGGACCGAGTTCACCTGATTGTGGAGTATGCCCCCTTACCCATATACCACAGGACTTGATATTCCTCTCCCAAAAGGCTTCCCAGTGCTCCTAGAGACCCAGATGTCCCACCTTACTCAGGACTCCAAAGAGGATGTAAGGCAGCTCATTAAATGGCCCAGAGCCTCAGCAGAGCCATGTACCAGGAGCATGTAGCTCAGCATCTCAGCTCAGAAAGCCCTTGGCATCCATGGTCACCCACAGGAGGGCCATGAGCCTTCTCCAGGCACTTTTTTTCTGACATAAAACATTACTTTAGTTTCAGTTGTACAGCATAATGATTCAATTGATATTTGTATACATTGAAAAATGATCACAAAATAAGTCTAGTTACCATCCATCACCACACACAGAGACAAATGTTTTCTTCTTGTGATGAGAACTTTTAAGAGTTACTCTCTTAGCAACTTTCAATATGCACTACATTATTATTAACTATAGTCCTGAAATATTTTCCAGGATAGATCACATGCAAGGCCACAAAACAAATCTCAGTAAATTTAAGAAAACTGAAATCATATCAAGCATCTTTTCTGACCACAATGCTATGAGACTAGAAATCAACTACAACAAAAAAACCTGCCAGAAACACAAACACATGGAAGCTAAACAATATACTACTAAACATTCAACAGGTTAGTGAAGAAATCAAAGAGGAAATTAATAAATATCTGGAGACAAATGAAAACTCAGTGATCCAAATTCTATGGGATGCAGCAAAAGCAGTTCCAAGAGGGAATTTTATAGTGATACAAGCCTAACTCACAAAACAAGAACAATCTCAAATAAACAATTTAACCTTACACCTAAAGAAACTAGATAAAGAAGAAAAAGACAAAACCCAAAGTTAGTAGAAGGAAAGAAATCATAGAGATAAGAGCAGAAATAAATGAAATAGAAACAAAGAAAACAATAGCAAAGATCAATAAAACTAATAACTCGTTCTTTGGAAAGATAAGCAAAATTGATAAACCTTTAGCCAGACTCATCAAGAAAAAAAGAGGACCCAAATCAGTAACATCAGTTATAAAAAAGGAGAAGTTACAAATGATACCACAGGCATACAAAGGACCATAGGAGATCACTATGGGCAATTACACACCAATAAAATGGACAACCTAGAAGAAGTTAACAAATTTCTAGAAATGTAAAATCTCCTAAGACTGAACCAAGAAGAAAGAGAAAATACAAACAAACCAATTACCAGTAATGAAACTGAATCAGTTAAAAAAAAGAAAGAAAGAGGGAAAGAACAGAAAACTCCCAACACAGAGGAACCAAGATGGTAGAGTAGAAGGCCATGCTCTTACTCCCTCTTGCGAGACGCCAGAATCACAGCTAGCTGCTGGACAATCATCGACAGGAAGATACTGGAACTCACCAAAAAAGATACCCCACATCCAAAGACAAAGGAGAAGCCACAATGAGACGGTAGGAGGGGCGCAATCACAGTAAAATCAAATCCCATAACTGCTGGGTGGGTGACTCACAGACTGGAGAACATTTATATCACAGAAGTCCACCTACTGGAGTGAAGGTTCTGAGAGCCATGTCAGGTATCCCAACCTGAGGGTCCAGCAATGGGAGGAGGAATTCCTAGAGAATCAGACTTTGAAGCCTAGTGGGAATTGATTGCAGGACTTTGACAGGACTGGGGAAAACAGAGACTCCACTCTTGGAGGTTACACACAAAGTAGTGTGCATCGGGACCCAGGGGAAGGAGCAGTGACCCCAGGGGAGACTGAACCAGACCTACCTGCTACTGTTGGAGGGTCTCCTGCAGAGGCGGGGGGTGGCTGTGACTCAAAGTGGGGACAAGGACACTGACAGCAGAAGTTCTGGGAAGTACTCCTTGGCATGAACCCACCCAGAGTCTGTCATTAGCCCCACCAAAGAGCCCAGGTAGGCTCCAGTGTTTGGTTGCCTCAGGCCAAACAACCAACAGGGAGGGAACACAGCCCCACCCATCAACACAAGTGGATTAATGTTCTACTGAGCCCTGCCCACCAGAGCAAAAGTCAGCTCTACCCACCATCAGTCCCTCCCATCAAGCCTCTTAGATAGCCTCATCCAGGCTATCTAAGGAGAAACACATCGAGACACATAGTAATCAAATTGGCAAAAATTAAAGACAAAGAAAAATAATTGTAAGCAGCAAGGGAAAAACAACAAATAACATACAAGGGAACTCCCATAAGGTTAACAGCTGATTTCTCAGCAGAAACTCTACAAGCCAGAAGGGAGTGGCATGATATACTTAAAGTGATGAAAGGAAAGAACCTACAACCAAGATTACTCTACCCAGCAAGGATCTCATTCAGATTCAATGGAGAAATCAAAAGCTTTACAGACAAGCAAAAGCTAAGAGAATTCAGCACCACCAAACCAGCTCTACAACAAATGCTAAAGGAACTTCTCTAAGTGAGAAACACAAGAGAAGAAAAGGACCTACAAAAACAAACCCAAAACAATTAAGAAAATGGTCATAGGAACATACATATCGATAATTACCTTAAACGTGAATGGATTAAATGCTCCAACCAAAAGACACAGGCTTGCTGAATGGATACAAAAACAAGACCCATCTATATACTGTCTACAAGGGACCCACTTCAGACCTAGGGACACATTCAGACCGAAAGTGAGGGCATGGAAAAAGATATTCCATGCAAATGCAAATCAAAAGAAAGCTGGAGTAGCAATACTCATAACAGATAAAATAGACTTTAAAATAAACAATGTTACAAGAGACAAGGAAGGACACTACATAATGATCAGGGGATCAATCCAAGAAGAAGATATAACAATTATAAATATACATGCACCCAGCATAGGAGCACCTCAATACATAAGGCAACTGCTAACAGCTATAAAACAGGAAATCGACACTAACACAATAATAGTGGGGGACTTTAACACCTCACTTACACACATGGACAGATCATCCAAAACGAAAATAAATAAGGAAACACAAGCTTTAAATCACACAATAGACCAGATGGATTTAATTGATATTTATAGGACATTCCATCCAAAAACAGCAGATTACACTTGCTTCTCAAGTGTGCATGGACATTCTCCTGGATAGATCACATCTTGGGTCACAAATCAAGCCTCAGTAAATTTAAGAAAATTGAAATCATATCAAGTGTCTTTTCTGACCACAATGCTATGAGATTAGAAATCAATTACAGGGGAAAAACCGTAAAAAACACAAACACATGGAGGCTAAAAACTACGTCACTAAATAATCAAGAGATCACTGAAGAAATCAAAGAGGAAATCAAAAAACACCTAGAGACAAATGACAATGAAAACATGATGATCCAAAACCTATGGGATGCAGCAAAAGCAATTCCAAGAGGGAAGTTTATAGCTATACAAGCCTACCTCAAGAAACAAGAAAAATCTCAAGTAAACAATCTAACCTTACACCTAAAGGAACTAGAAAAAATTACAGACCAATATCACTGATGAACATAGATGCAAAAATCCTCAACAACATACTAGCAAACAGAATCCAACAACACATTAAAAGGATCATACACCATGACCAAATGGGGTTAATCCCAGGGATGCAAGGATTCTTCAATATCCGCAAATCAATCAATGTGATGCACCATATTAACAAATTGAGAATAAAAACCATATGATGATCTCACTAGATGCAGAAAAAGCTTTTGACAAAATTCAACACCCATTTATGATGAAAACTCTCCAGAAAGTGGGCATAGAGGGAACCTACCTCAACATAATAAAGGCCATATATGACACACCCATAGCCAACATCATTCTCAATGGTTTAAAACTGAAAGCATTTCCTCTAAGATCAGGAAAAAGACAAGGTTGTCCATTCTCCCACTACTATTCAACATAGTTTTGGAAGTCCTAGCCACAGCAATCAGAGAAGAAAAAGAAATAAAAGGAATACAAATTGGAAAAGAAGAAGTAAAACTGTCACTGTTTGCAGATGACATGATACTATACATAGAGAATCCTAAAGATGCCACCAGAAAACTATTAGAGCTAATCAATGAATTTGGTAAAGTTGCCAGATACAAAATTAATGCACAGAAATCTCTTGCATTCCTATACACTAATGATGAAAAATCTGAAAGAGAAATTATGGAGATCATCATGAATGACGAGGACTACTGTCATCATCTGCTTTGTATTTAGGGGTGGGGAGGGCTCTTGGCGCTGCAGACGTGGCCTGGGGGCCTCACCCAGGCCTCCCAGGAGGAAGGTGGCCAGCGTGCCTCTCCAGGCTTCAGAGGCACCCCGAGGGGCCTGCCCAGGCCCAAACAGCTGCACCTCAGGAAGAGGAAAGCCCTACCCACCACCACTTACTGTGGCAGGCTTTCCCGGTCCCCAGTCTCTCCTGGGCTACTCATCTGATATCCTTAAGCTTCATGGTTAAGAATGCAGTTTTAGGAGCCAGACAGGCTGGGTCTGAATGTGAGCTCTGCTATGTAATCTGGGCACAACTTCTCTGTGCCCACCTCATGGGATCATTTTGAGGATTACATGAATTAACACATGGATCATGCTTAGAACGATGCCTGGCATGAAGCAAAGCTCAATAAATGCTGGCTTTTATTAACAAACAAAAAAAAACTCCCAACAAACAAAAGTCCAGGACCAGATGGCTTCATAGATGAATTCCACCAAACATTTAGAGAAGAGTCAACACCTATCCTTCTCAAACTATTCCAAAAAATTGCAGATGAAGGAATGCTTCTGAATTCATTCTACAAGGCCAGAATCACCCTGATACCAAAACCAGACAAAAAATATATCACGAAGAAAATCACAGGCCAACATCCCTGATAAACAGATGCAAAAATCCTCAACAAAATATTAGCAAACAAATTCAACCATATATTAAAAGGATCATACACCATGATCAAGTGGGATTTATCCCAGGGTTTTGATATCCACAAATCAGTCAATGTGATATACCACATTAAAAAACTAAAGAATAAAAATCATATAATCATCTCAATAGATGCAGAAAAAGCTTTTGACAAAATTCAACATCCATTTATGATTAAAACTCTCAACAAAGTAGGTACAAAAGGAATATACCTCAACATAATAAAGGCCAAATATGGTAAGCCCACAGCTAAGATCATACTCAACAGTGAAAAGCTGAAAGTATTTCCTGTAAGATCAGGAACAAGACAAGGATGTCCACTCTCACCACTTTTATTCAACATTCCAATACTATTCTTAGTATTGAAAGTCCTAACCACAGCAATCAGATAAGAAGAAGAAATAAAGGCATCCAAATTGGAAAGGAAGAAGTAAAACTGTCACTGTTTGCAGATGGCATGATACTATATATATAAAATCCTAAAAGTGCCAGCAAAAAACTACTGGAACTCATCAATGAAGTCAGTAAACTTGCAAAATTAATATACAGAATACAGATACAAAATTAATATACAGTAATCTGTTTTCATTTGTATACACTAACATCAAACTATCAGAAAGAGGAATTAAGAAAACAATCCCATTTACGTCAAAAAGAACAAAATACCTTGGAATAAACCTAACTAAGGAGGTAAAAGACCTGTACTCAGAAAACTGTAAGATACTGCTGAAAGAAAGTGAAGACCACACAAACAGATGGAAGTATATACATGCTGATGGATTGCAATAATTTATATTGTTAAAATGAGCATACTACCCAAGGCAATCTACAGAGTCAGTGCAATCCCTATCAAAATATCCATGGCATTTTTCACAGAACTAGAGCAAATAATTCTAAAATTTATAGGGCAACATAAAAGACCCAAAATAGCCAAAACAATTTTTAGAAGGAAGAACAGAGCTGGAGATATCATGTACCCTGATTTAAGACTACACTACAGGGGCTTCCCTGATGGCGCAGTGGTTGAGAGTCCGCCTGCTGATGCAGGGGATGCGGGTTCATGCCCCGGTCCGGGACGATCCCACGTGCCGTGGAGTGGCTAGGCCCATGAGCCATGGCCGCTGGGCCTGCGCGTCCGGAGAATTAGCAAAAAACAGACAGGTAGATCAATGAATCAACAGAATACAGAGACCAGAAATGAGCTCGTACTTATAAGGGCAATTAATCGACAGCAAAGGAGACAAGAACATAAAATGGGGAAAAGACAGCCTCTTCAATAAATGATGTTGGGAAAACTGGACAGCTACATGCAAAAGAGTCAGACTGTATTATTCTCTCACACCATACACAAAAATAAATTCAAAATGAATTAAAGACTTAAATGTAAGACATGAAACCATAAAACTTCTAGAAGAAAACACAGGCAGTATGTTCTTTGACAGTCTTAGTAATATTTTTTCAGATATGTCTCCTCAGGCAAGGGAAACGAAAGCAAAAATAAACAAATGAGACTACATCAAACTAACAAGCTTTTGCCAAGTGAATGAAACTATCAACAAAGTGAAAAAGCCACCTACTGAATGGGAGAAGATATTTGCAAGTGATATATACAATAAGGGGTTAATATCCAAAATATACAAAGTACTCATACAACTCATCAGCAAAAAAAAAACAAACAACCCAATTTAAAAATGGGCAGAGGATCTGAATAGACATTTTCCCAAGACATACAGATGGCCAATGGGTACATGAAAAGATGCTCAACATCACTAATCATCAGGGAAATGCAAATCAAAACCACAGTGAGATATCACCTCACACCTCTCAGAATGGCTATTATTAAAAAGACAACAAATAACAAGTGTTGCAAAAATGTGGAGAAAAGGGAACCTCGTGCACTGTTGGTGAAAATGTAAATTGGTGCAGCCACTGTGGAAAACAGTATGGAGATTCCTCAAAAAATTAAAAATAGGACTACAACATGGTCCAGCAATTCTACTCCTGGGTATTTATCTGAAGAAAAGAAAAACACTAATTAGAAAAGATATTTGCATCCCTATGTTCAATGCAGCATTATTTACAATAGCCAAGATATGGAAGCAACCAAAGTGCCCACTGATAGATGAATGAATAAAGAAGATATGGTATATATATATACACAATGGAATATTGCTCAGCATTAAAAAAAAATCGAAATCTTGCTATTTGTGACAACATGGATGGACCTAGAGGGTATTATGCTAAGTGAAATAACTCAAACAGAGCAAGACAAATATTACATGATTTCACTTATATGTGGAATCTAAAAACAAACAAACAAACAAAGTAACAAAACAGAAACAGAGTTATAGATACAGGGACCAAACAGGTGGTTGCCAGAGGGGGGCAGGGTAAAGAAACAGGTGAGGAAATTAAAAGGCATAAACTTTCAGTTTCAAAATAAATGAGTCACAGGCATGAAATGTACAATATAGTCAATAATTATGTAATATCTTTGTATGATAACAGAGAGTAACTAAACTTATCATGGTGATCACTTTGATACATATAGAAATATCAAACCACTATGTTGTATAACAGGAACTAACAGTGTTGTAGGTCAATTATACTTCATAAACAAACACACGAATGAACTCATAGGAAAAAGAGAACAGATTTGTGGTTACCAGAGGCAGTGCGGGGTCGGGGTGGGGGGCAGGGCAGTGCAGAGGGTTGGAGGGAAGGAGAATTGGATGAAAGCAGTCAAAAGGTACAAACTTCCCCTTATAAGGTAAATAAGTACTAGGGCTGTCATGTACAACATTATAAAGACAATTAACACTGCTGTATGTTATATACGAAAGTTGGTAAAGAGTAAATCCTGAGAGTCTTTAATCACAAGAAAAAATTTTTTTCTATTTCTTTAATGTTCTATCTATATGAGATGATGGATGTTTCATTAAGCTTATTGTGATAATCACTTCATGATGTATGTAAGTCAAATCACTGTGCTGTACACCTCAAACTTATACAGTGCTGTATGTCAATTATATCAATAAATCTGGAAGAAAAAAAAGAACTATAGTCACCATGCTGTACGTTACATCCCCATGACTTAGTTATTTCGGAACTGGAAGCTTGTACCTTTGGACGTCTCTCACACCTTTCACCACACTCCCACCCCTGCCTCTGGTAACCTCCAGTCTCACCCCTCCTTCTCGTCTCAGGTCTCACTCAGGGGCTCTGCCTGCGGGTTTGCTCAGGCTATGGAACAGGAACGCCTGTTCCTTCCCAGCTGGGAAGCCAGACGAAACAGAAAGAAGCTCGGGCAGTTTTGAGAGCCCCCAGACGGCTGACACCTCCTCCCAAGCAGCAACACACAAGGCCGCAGTGCTTCACCAGCATGAGAGCGGCTACGCAAAGAGCACACTGATCTCTGAGCCGGTGGAAGCTTCCACGGGCACAGGCTGTGGGTCAGGTGGAGACCCGCCTTGGAGCACGTGCCTCTTTTTTGCCTTACTCTTCCTTGTTGCTTTTCTTTAAAATGCTGACCTGGACAGAGAAGCTCTCAGCACTTAGGAAACGTTCACTCTAACTCCATCAAATGTGAGCTCTCTATAAAAGTCCCTGAAGTGGCTCCCAATCTCAGGCCACAAGTCCAGGTGTGCAGAACACACACACTTTTTCTATTACTGAATTTAATTTGTTTTGATCCCCATCCCACCAATGTGGCAAAAGCATAATCTCAGTTTGGAATTTACCCCCTGCCTGAACCTAAGATCTTGTCAAAGTCCCCCTAAGCTTTGAGGGTTGGGGTCTTCAATATTCTGGCTGTCCGTGTGTCTGGATGCTGTCACATATTGTCACTTTGTGGCCTGCACAATTGCAGGCTCACCATCCGAACATTTCCTATTGCTGCTGGAACAAATTCCCGCAAACTTAGCAGCTTAAAACAACACAAATATATATTAACTCACAGTTTCTGTAGGTCAGAAGTCCAACACGGGTTTCTCAGGGCTAAAATCAGGTGTTGGCCAAAGCGGGGCTTCTACTGGAGATCTTAGGGAAGAATCACTTCCAAGTACATCCAGGTTTTTGGCCCAGCTCAGTCCTTTGTAGTCAAGGGACTGAGATCCCCATTCCCTTGCTGGCTGTCCACCAGGGTACCCCTAGTTCCTAAAAGTCTCTCTCTGGGCCTTGCACATGGGTCCCTCAGCACCAGCAGAGAGGCAGCAAACACTCCTCACCCTTGGAAGATCTTCTCTGACTTGGCGTCCTCTGCACCTCTCTGACCAGCTCTGACTTCCTCTCCTGCTTGATTCCATTGGGCCCACCTGGCTAATCCAGGCTGATGTCCCTATTTTAGGTCAGCTGATTAGTTACCTTAATTCACCTGCCGAGTCCCTTCCCAGCTGTACTAGATTGAGGCTTGATTGACTAACCAGGGGACGGGAGAATGGCTCAGGGAAGGCAAAGGGATCTTTGCAATTCCACCTACCACACAAACCCTGTGAGGGCACCCGGGGAGGCATGCAGTGCGGCCCCCCTGCATGGCCACTGAGACATCACCTGCCCCCTCAGCCCACAGCCCCTGGAACACAAGACCTCCTTTCAAGGTCATGGTCCTCTTAAGGCTGACGCTTTGCTGCTACTCTCATGGCCATCTCAGGAAGGAACTTGCTATGCTCTGAACCACACTGGGACGGGAAGCTCTGGGGGCCAAGATGTCACTTCTGCCTGAAAACACTGTACAAGCCACTTCCTCTTTGGGGTCTCCCAGGGCTCTTTCTAGTTCACAGGACATAGGACATCCCCCCCACCATAGGAACCCCCATTTCTGTAGTCATGGCTTTCCTTCTTCCTCCCTTCCCCCATCCCAGAGGCGTCTTTTCTCGTGTTTAAGTGAAATCATCCTCTCACCAAACTCCCCAAATCCCAAATGCTTTGGCTACATCCAGAGTCCTGTCCATTCATGAGCGGCTTTAGGCTTTTAGAACCAGAGGTCCAGTCCTGCTTTCCTCTCTGTTACATTCCTCACCTGGAGCCAAGGGGCTGGAAGATGGCTGCTTTAAAGTTCAAGTTGCCGGGGTAGGAGACGAAGGGAGGGAGAGGGACGGCAAAGCAGGGAAACACTTGAGTTAATATTTCGAACATGTTTTCCTGCCACTCTCCTGACCTGGCCTGTTTTTTAAAATGCCCTCGGCATGCGGCCCATCACAGGAGTCCATCCTGGGGCACTAAGCTGGAGCCAGCGTCTCCCTAGCCCCAGGCTGTGCCTTCAAGTGCCAGGCCAGGAGGGGCTGTGGGCAGCTTTGAGGCCTGCACCTTGCAGTCTTTTTTGTTCACTTTTCAGAGCCTAATTCAGAGGTCACCTCTCTATGCATCCTCTCCTTCCCTTCAGGTAAGTGTAAGCACTCCCTACTCTGGGCCCCCAAAGCTCTTTGACTTGTTTTTGACCACACGGCCAGGTGGTTCGGCCTGTGTTAAATCAAAACCAACCAAGATCCTCAGAGCAGACTCCCTCCACCGGGATTACAACTCTCAGCCCGTCTCTGCCTCAGAAATGCCACCACCGCTCCCTCTAGGGGCTCCTCATCCTCTTTGGTCCCCTGAGTGTCTCCCTGCCTCCCACCCCAGACTCCTGAGGCTCTGGCTGTCCCACTCAGCTCCCCCCAACACAATGCACAGCTGCAAGGGCTGCCCCTCATGACGGAGCAGAGGCTGGCATTCCAGACTCCGAGGATGCCATCATCATAGTTCAAATCAGACACACTCCTAGAAGGGCCTGCAGGGAGACCCAGGGTACCCATGGACACTGGAGCAGAACTGGGCTTCTGTGACAGCTCAGGCTCCAGGACCTAGAGATGGTTTCCAGGAGGGGTCAGCAAAAGGCCCTGCAAACCAACCAGGCCATCGCTCTCCCCACCCCACTCAACAGCCATTAGAGGCCTTCTCCAGAGCCAAGGGCTTCTTGGATATCTTTTCAAGGTCATGGCAACGCACTCCACAACCAAGAGGGCTTGTTCTCAGGATCAGATTGGAAGGGCAGAGAGATGAGGTCACAAGAACCTGCAGCCTCGATGAATGCAATGTTGTGCCCAGGCCCACCTGGAAGGACCACATGAGGCTCAGCCTCTCACCCTAACCATGCCAGAAAGTCTATGGGCAGAAGTGAACAGGAAGGGAGGAAAGTTCTTCAGATCAACATGGTTTTATTGATCTTCTGACCAGCACTGGGCAAGGGCCAGTGGAATTTTTTAAAGGAACATAATCCTAGTCTTTGCCCTCAGGAAGCTTATGATTACTGAAGAGAACCAAGACTGTCACATAAGTAAATTAGGCCGGACACCATTGGGGGACGGAACAAGGCCTTGGCCAAGTCAAGTCTGTGTGTAATGGAAAGTGAGCTGAGCAAATAAGGAGAGAGAAGAGGTAGGGGGTAGGAGTTACCACAGGTGGTGAATCCATTTGCTAGGGCTCCTGTAACAAAGTACTGTCAACTGGCTGCCTTAAACAACAGACGTTTGATGTCTCCCAGTTCTGGAGAATTGGTTTTGGAAATCAAGGATCCTTCCGAGGGCTTTGAGAAAAGGATCTATTCCAAGTCTCTCTCCTTGGCTTGTCAATGGCCATCTTCTACCTCTGTCTCTTCACATCATCTTCCCTCTATGCACATCTGTGTCCAAATTTCCCCTTTTTATAAGGACATGAGTCATATCGGATTAGGGCCCACCCTTATAACTTCATTTTAACTTGATGAACTCTGTAAAGATCCCATCTCTAATAGGGTCACATTCTGATGTACTTGAGGTTGTGACACCGATATGTCTTTTTTAGGGGACACAATTCAACCCATAATAGATGGCTTCAGGGAGGACTTAAAAGACTCAAAAAATTTGCCCATTTGAAGGATCAGGTCCCCCAGCAAGGGTGAGAATTTTATGATTACTGAACAATCCCACAGGGAAGTACTTTCAGGATTTGGAACTGAAATCCTGTAGGAACATCAGGACCAGAGAACACCATGTTGGGCAGGCTTCCTTCACGCAGGTCCCGAGTCTGGGGGCAACAGAATCCTGGCCCCAGCCGTGTGCAACGGCTGAAGCCAAGCCTTTAGATTTTCCCACCAAAGGGGAAATCTTCTGGGATCCACATGAGGACGATAGTGGAGACTGGTTTAGAGGGCAGCAAGCAGCCAGAGTAGGCCGAGGGGGAGGGAAGAACCTTTCTCCCTGTTTCCACCCCCGCATACAAACACAAGAAAAATCAGACACCTCCTGCTGCCCACTTGGATGGTTTATGGGTCCAGGACACAGACAGGGTGGAGGAAGGAGGGCCACTGGGCCTGGGTCTTACATTCATGAAAGGGCTTTATTTTAGCCTTTCGATGTTATTTCCAAATGTTTGTTACGAGCTGAGTTGTATTCTCCAAAAATTCCTAACACCCAGGACTTCAGAATGTAACTGTATTTAGAAATAGGGTCTTTAAAGAAGTTAAGTTAAAATGAGGCCATCAGGGTGGGCCCTAATCCAATATGACTGGTGTCCTTATAAGAAAAGGACAACTGCACACAGAGAGAAGACCATGTAACAACATGGGGAGCAGACGGCTAATCTACAAGCCAAACAGAGAGCCCTCAAAGAAGGCAACCCTGTAGACGGACACCTTGATCTCAGACTTCCAGCCTCCAAAACTGTGAGACAATTTCCGCTGTTTAAGCCACTAACTTAGTGGTACTTTGTTCCAGCAGCCCTTGCAAACTAATACAGTGTTAAATCTATATTCACATTGTCTGTGTTTTTAAACATTAACTTTTAAAAAAATTTTATTTCCAGTGTACTTTTCTTTTTTTAATTTATTCATTTTTATTTTTGGCTGCGTTGGGTCTTCATCGCTGCAGGCAGTCTTTCTCTAGTTGCGGCGAGCGGGGGCTTCTCATTGCGGTGGCTTCTCTCATTGCGGAGCACGGGCTTTAGGCGCACGGGCTTCAGTAGTTGTGGCACGTGGGCTCAGTAGTTGTGGCTCATGGGCTCTTTTTTTTTTTTAAATAACATTTTTTTAAATTAATTAATTTATTTTTGGCTGCGTTGGGTCTTCACTTCTGTGCGTGGGCTTTCTCTAGTTGTGGCAAGTGGGGGCCACCCACTCTTCATCACAGTGCGCGGGCCTCTCACCATCGCCCACAGAGGTGCGGGCCTCTCTTGTTGCGGAGCACAGGCTCCAGACGTGCAGGCTCAGTAGTTGTGGCTCACGGGCGTAGTTGCTCCGCGGCATGTGGGATCCTCCCAGACCAGGGCTCAAACCCGTGTCCCCTGCATTAGCAGGCAGATTCTCAACCACTGCGCCACCAGGGAAGCCCCGCAGGTAGATTCTTATCCACTGCGCCACCAGGGAAGTCTTAAACATTAATTTTTTTAATGTAAATATATTTTTTAAACACTATAACATTTAACCTGTTTTTCCCTAGCATTTTTAATGTATTGGAAACTACCACCACCCCTCCTCAAAAAATGAAAGTGGCCCAGGAGTCTGTAGCTCTAGGCAGCCCCTGGGAGAATCCAGCAGCCCAAACAGCAACTCTCTGGAGATCTGGAAGGATGGTGTGTCTAGACACAGCCTTCATATCTGGCCCGAGAGCCAGCTGGCACTGTTAGGCCGAGGAGAGAGCTCTGAGCTTCCTCAGTAGCTGGCTGCATCCCCGCCTGCCTCCTCCCCACCACCCACAAACCATCTGGAAAATGAAAATAATGCCTCTGCTTCCTACCAGGCTCCAGAGACTCTGCGAGAGACAGGGAGAGATTATCCACTAAGCCCCCCACATTCCTGGAGAAGGTTGCCCTGGAATGGGCTCTTGCCCAGCCTCCTTCGCCCTAAATAGCAGAAGTAAGACGTTCATCAGGGCTCTCGCCAGCTGCCCTGGCCTGGCCTCTGGAACCGCTTCTGCTCGGAGGCCACCCGATTGAAGGCGAGGCTTCCCACCGGCTCCGCTCCTCAGGGGTGTCCTCTTCCTACCCCGCCCCTCTTCCCCTGCAGCCTGTCTGAGATTCAGCCACCTGAGAGGTGACTCGGGCAGAGCTATGCAAAGGCAGCTGTGCTCTTGAGTCACCTGCAGATTTGTTAGAATGCAGAGTCTGATTCAGCAAATCTGCCCCAAGGCCCTGAGCTTCTGCCTTTCCCCCTGGTGATGCAGATGTCGCTGGTCAGAGTGGAATAGCGCTAGACAATACAGCGGGAGGGAATTATAGTCCCCAACGCATTCTGGCAGAGGCCAGCACTCCCAGTCAAGAAGCTTGACCACTGTTAGGAGGGAAACGTGATGCTCTCCCCCGCAGCTCCGAGGGGGATGCAAATCCACACAGGCTTCTGCCCAGCCGCTTTTCCTTGTGCTTCCAGGTGGGCACATAGCCCCCAAGTCAAAGCAGCGTTTAGCCAGCTGGCAGTCCAGCACCAGCAATTCATCTTTAAGTTAGGAACCTGGGAATCAATAGGCGGGCGCAGCTCAGTTTTGGGGTGTCCCTGAGAAACAACTCAGCCCCTCTCCAGATGGGCTTCTCTGCACCTTCCCTCCCTCCAGTGGGGGCTGGCCAGGCCCCAGGGTGGATTCATTCTGGGTAATTGCACTATTCCTGGCAGGGCTTCCAGGCTCATGAAATTTATCTCTTGCCAAAGGCAGAGGATCAGCTGGCAACAGAGAGCATGGGCTGCAGCTAATCAGGTGCAATCATTTTTTTAATGACATCTTTTTCCCTCTAATTATCAAAATCATGCAGCAACTCACTTTAGAAAATTTAGAAAACATTGAAAATAGAAGGAATAAGCCTGCAATTCTACAATTCTAAAATAATCCATTTTAACATTTTGAAAAATGTCCTTCCAGTTCTTTATGTGCATAAATGTCATCGGCATGCCGTTACGCACTGGGCTCCCCAAATTCTTTGAAAGCGTTTTCTTTTCTCAAATGATTAACATTTTATTATAGAAAAAGCATCCCAAATACAGGATTTTGTAAACACTGGTAGGTGAACAAGTGCAACTTTAAAAGTAAATACAAAATAAAGAGGCAAAAAACCTATAAGCATTTTGCCTTCAAGAAAAAATGTAATGTTCTCCTGCAGAGCTGATCCCACCCAGAGCATGAATGTGGCTCCAATCCCCATAAAGGCATCAGGTTTACTTTCTGAACTATGCCCAGTTTATCAATTTCAAAATGATGGCAAGAAGTGGCATTGAATAAATCACTAAGACAGTTGCTTAACTTTCTACTGATCATTACTCGATAAAAGCTTCCCATCACACTTTGACAATTTAAAGCCTGTGTTCTGATTGTTTATACTTACAGAAGGGCTGGAACACTATCCATCCCTCCTGGGCTTATTCCACAGTATTTTCATAGATAGACCTGTATACATTAGGTATACAGAGATCAGAGAACTCTTGGAATTTAGTTCAAAATAATATTGGCTATTGCATATCGTGCAGTAAATCCAGCTACTTTCTAGCTTCCTTACCTTTTTCTACTGTCATTCGTTTAATACCTTTTCTCCACTTTGGAGAAACCATTAAGTAATCTCACCAGAAAGAATGATTTTCAATAGCTGCATAATAGTTTCCCCAAATAGACCTTGAGCAAGTTGAAGGCAGACTTGTTTTTTTCCATATTCCTAGAATTTGACAAACAATAGGTACGCAACAATACTTTGTTGAATAAACGAAACTTTCCTGAGTTTATGTTTACCGCATAAAAGTCTATACATTTTTGCTGTCTTACATTTACTTCTTTTAAGGTATCAATATGCTGAAATTTGGTAAATATAATTTCAATCCCACTTGAATCCCTGAAGGCTAGGTAAGAGTATTACAAAAAATATAAAGTGCACTTACCGTCTGCGAGCAGGGCCATCTAGAACTCTTCTATGGCTCTTTAACAAACCTTCAGTGGGATTCCTACCTCCACTGACAAATGGGGAAAATTCTAGAAAGGAGGGAAGTCTTTTTGATTGGGATGCTTAACAGATTATTCACAAAGTTAATTCAACATTGGAAGGATAGAAGATGTCAATTCCACACAAATGTAGAAGAAATCAACAGTCTGGCCTCATGGAAACCCATGCTGGGGAAGGCGGGGGCAGATGGGGGAGGAATGTAGGGGCAGAGCAGAAAGCCATTTCTTGGCTGCAGCAAAATGCAAAATCAGGCCCCTTACCTTTGGCCCCTCCAGCACAGCACTCCGTCTTGTCTCTCCCCTACTTGGAGAAAAGCAAACTGTATTCAATCACCTTTTCAAATTCTAAACCCAGGCTTTCCTGTCAGAATCAGGCCCAGGAATTTTCCATTCCCTCTTGCACTGAGGGTATTTTACCTGGGTCTTAAGTCCATAACATTGAGAGCTTCTGAGAAAGGAATATAAATGAAAATCCAGCCTCGTGTCCCTCTCCTCAACTGAACAGAGGGTGGGACAGGCCCAGTCAGTCCAGATCACCACCAGCCCAGAGGAAACTTCAGTCCATATTCCCTATTTCCTTCACTGGGATTTGCATGCTCTACCTCCCTCCAGGCAGTGAGAGGCAGCGCTCACCTGCTTTCTCCCCACCCCTGTGTGCAGCAGCTCCGTAACTGAATGCAGAAACTGGTGGCTCACCTCCAAGAGGATGCCATACACTTCTCCAATGGCCCCGTAGCAGCCAGAGATCAGCTGGCATCCCGTCCTATTACAGCTCACTCATTAACAAACATCTGCGGAGGCACGCCTGCTGTGGCCTGGAGGGGCATGCCATACACTAGAGGACTCAGGCTCATGGAGCCCATTGCTCGGTCCACCCCTCTGGCTCTGGTCACCCAAAATGGTGGAGCCCTTAACTACAATGACTAAGCATGTAAGAATTTACTAAAAGGGAAGACAGTGTAGGGAACTGCTTAAGCCAAGACTCAGGAGCAAGACAGACCTGAGTTCCAGGCCTCCCACTGGCACTTATTCACTGTACAACCACAGGTGGGAAATCACCTTTCTGAGCCTCAGTTTCCTCATCTGCAAAATAGGATAATACTAGTACTTACTTCATAGAATTGATGGGAGTTTTAAATGAGGTAATGCAAGTAAAGCACTTAGTCTGGTACCTAGCACATATTAAGTAGTCAACAATATCAGAAATGATGAAGGTGATGATGATGTAAGTCCAACACAGAGAAAGAGACAGGCAGGTACTAACAGATAATTACATAGGGCTAACTGACCCCTAATTTCAGTGATGTCTGTCTCTGATTTTCCATCTGTCAGCACACAACATAATTCATCCTTGAATTATATGCTCCCTGAGGATTTTGCTTAAAACAAATAGGGTGTATTAGTTTCCTGTGACTGCTGTTAAAAACAAAAACAAAACAGCCATAGACTGGTGGCTTAGAACACAGAAATTTATTTTCTTGCAGTTCTGGAGGACAGAAATCTGAAATCAAGGTGTTTTCCACACTCTCCATACTCTCGGGGACAATCCATTTCTTTCATCTTCCAGCTTCTGGTGACCATCAGCATTCCTTGGCTGTAGCTGTATCACTCCAATCTCTGTCTAGACGTCACATCTCCTCTTCTGTGTCTGTTTTCTCCTCTGTGTGTCTCTTATAAGGACACTTGTTACCCACCTGGATAGTTCAGGATGACCTCCTCACTCAAGATCTGTACCTTCATTACTTCTGCAAAGGTCACATTCACAGGTTCTGGGGGATTAGGATATGGACATATTCTTTCAGCCCACTGCTCAGAGAAACTAAGAACATGAGTTTTAGAATCAAACTGACCTGGATTCAAATACCAGATCCACAACCACTAGCTAGTTGAGTCACCTTGATTCAATTATTTAACATCTTTGAGCTTCAGTTTTTGGAAACAATGCCAACTCCTCAGTGTTTTTTGTGAGAATTAAATAAGCTAATATGTAAACTCCCTCTGTAAATGGTACTGCCTCTCATTAATGGTAGGTTTA
The DNA here is from genome assembly GCF_003031525.2 of Neophocaena asiaeorientalis asiaeorientalis. Taxonomy (NCBI): domain Eukaryota; kingdom Metazoa; phylum Chordata; class Mammalia; order Artiodactyla; family Phocoenidae; genus Neophocaena; species Neophocaena asiaeorientalis. Next base: position 1,655,769 of record NW_020174269.1, read on the forward strand.
CCTTACCAGGCTAAAAGCTTACAAGACCGGGCAGCATCTTGCTTTGCTTCGTTCATGGGTCCTTCTAGTACAAGTCTGCAAGCAGTCCATCCTCAGTAAAGACAGGGTGAGAAACTGCCTGAACAAGCAACCCAGGCAACCAACATCACCAATGACATGTGATTCTACAGATGATAGGGAGTTGGGTTCATGTTCTCCACATCTGAAGGAGGCTGTTAGAGGAGTCCAACAGTCACCCGAACCTGAGCATTGCAGGGTCAAGATGGGTGGGCTTTAGGCAGGGAATAGGACCATTTGGCAGGCATGCAACTGGCCTCACTCATCTCTGTTGTTACCATTAAAAAAAAAATCCCTCCCCAGTGACATGATTCCTTGGAGTGGGGCAGGGGAAGCTACTCTGGAGAAGCCCCAGAATTTCATAAACAGATCAGAACCCCAATTCCTAGCAAGGAGCACTTTTCCAGACCAGAACTGGGAATTCACCTACTCATGTTCATTTCAACACATCTGAATAACCCAGGGTGCTTAGTTAATGCAGATTCCTACCCCCTCCCCGACCCCAGACTGGCTGAATAAAACTTTAGTGGAGCGGGGCTAGGAACTAAACATTTCAAACAAACCACTTAGGTAATTCTGATTCATTTGGAGAAAACCAGCCATGATAATCAAATTATAATCCAACCAACACATCCCTAAACATGGGCTTGATCTCCAAACGTTCTACCGAAGAACTATTATATGTCAGACTGGAAAGAGTAAGAGTTTGGGAGTCAAATAGGATTGAGATCCTAACTGAGGTGCTTCACATAACAGCTGTGGGACCCTGGGAAAATTATTTCTCTGGCTCTCAGCTCCCAGTTCTGTAAAGCAGACCAATATACCTCTCAGGGCTCTGGTGTTAATTAAATGAAAATTATGTAAGGTGCCAGTACACAGTAGGTTGAAGCAGAGACTGCTACTGTTCACCAATCCATTTCTTCTTCATTAATATACAGCTAGACTATATCTCCAAGCACCCTGACAGCTAGACATGGCCATGTGACTAGCTGTCACCAAGGGAATAACTGTTAAGTGATGTGTACTTCCACTAGACAAAGGCTTGAGGAACAGATGCATCTCCCTCATGTTCTTTCATCTTGCACCAACTGGATGTAGGTGACGGCCCTAGGGAAGTGAGGAGCTACAATATGGAAGGAGATACAATATGGAAGGAGATACAATATGGAAGGAGCCTGGGTCTCTGAATCACTGGGTAGAGGAAAGCTACCCACCAACCAGAATACCTGCCTTGGACTTTTTTTTTTTGCAAATGAGAACTAAGTCCCTATACTTCGGGAATCTATTTTTTACAACTAATGTATAGGTGGTCAGAAGATGTTCATCTTCTTTCTCGGCCTTCAAATAATAATTACACGTTACCCAGAACTGGTTCAAGAGTTTATCTCCACTCGGAATTTCTTCGTAGTAGGCAAATTCTAAAGAAAGCCTCTCT
>NW_020174269.1:1658427-1684231 GCF_003031525.2 Neophocaena asiaeorientalis asiaeorientalis
AATCTAGAGACTTCTGTGAAGGAATTCTTCAGATATAATTAAAGTTCCAAGTCAACTGACCTCAAAATAAGGAGGTTATCTGGGTGGGCCTGATCCAGTCACATGAGTCCTTTAAAGGACAGATACGGAAGTCAGAGAGATTGGAGTGTGAGAAGGCTCCGTATGCCCTTGCTGCTTTGGAGATAGAGCACCATTTGAGAAGGAACTGAGGGTGGCCCCTAGCTGGCAGGCAGCAAGAAAACAGAGACCTCAGACCTACAGCCACAAAGAACTGGATTCTGCCAATAACTTGAAAGAGCTTGGAAGCAGATTCTTCCTGGAGGGTGCAGATAAGAGCCCCGTCTAGCCAACGGTTGCTTTCTGGCCTTGTGATACCCTGAGAAAATAACTTAGCCAAGCCCACCCAGACTTCTGACCTCCAGACCTGTGAATGAATTCAGTTGTGTTGTCTCAAACCACTAAATCTGTGATAATCTGTTACAGCTGCCACAGAAAACCAATACGTTTTCTAAATCTGTTTCCTCACCTATGTTTTTAAGAATTCTGTGGGGTGGTGGTAGAAAGTAGGTTAGGTGATATCCAGGCATCCTTTTAGCTTTACATTTGTTCAGTTCCATGTCTCCATTGTATATTAGGGAGCCCCATGGCCCTACGGCACTTGGAATCTGGTGTGAACATGGCACAGTCTGGGTATTAGTTGTAGCTTTATGAGCAGATGATCCACTCCCACTTCACCAGCCCCCAAATCCAAATCTTAAAAGTAGCACTGCTGTCAAAGAAAACAAAGTTGGGCAAAGTGATTCCAAAGCCTACTGTGCTGACCTTCAATCTCCCAGCAGATCTCCAAGCCTGATGAATGTGGAGGATCCAGCCTTTACCACTGTTCTCTACCAGCTCTGGGTGTCATGAACGGGGAAGGTGGCTTATTCTGATCACATCTCCTGGAACCCTCCTGGCCTGATGCATATATCTTATTTCCATGTCTCTTACCCTAAAACACCCTCCAAACGCAGAAAGTGTTCCCGCACATATTACGCCCTTGACCAAGATGAATTTAAGAAGTTTTTTTTTGAAGTAAAGGAGTTCAATACATACAAGTATCATCATGAGATACTGAATATACAAATGGACAATGGCCAGACTATATATAAAAATAGAACTCTGGGGAATTCCCTGGCAGTCCTGTGGTTAGGACTCAGCATTCTCACTGCAGGGGCCGTGGCTTCGATCCCTGGTCAGGGAACTAAGATCCCACAAACCGTGTGGTGTGGCCAAAAAAACCCCCAAAAAACAAACAAACAAAGGAACTCTGACACACAACATGCAGCAACCAGACCAGGAATCCAAACAACCCTTGTAGCAAATGACTCAAAATGGCCAGGACTTGATTAATAACTGATAGCTTCCCTAATTTTTGCCCCCATTTCCAATTTAGGACTAACCAGAGAAAGCTAAATAGTCACCTTCACCAATCACACAGGATGCCTGCATCTAGTTAGCCCGTTAGCCTGCAAACAGCTTCCTCATGGCAGCAGCTTCCAATAAGAGCATCACTGAAGTCTTCTCTTTTCTCCACTATAAAGCGTTCCCACTCCTTTGTCTTTTTGAGCCTGCCAAGCACTGTTGACAGTGGCTCACTCCCCTGCGATACAGCAAGATCTGGAGAGCCTTTGCTTGTTCTCTTTTAGGTAGTCTTCATTTATGCACGTATTTTTCAAGCAGATTTAGAACTTTGAGACATAAAGTGACATACTGATTGTTTTTAGTAGTGTTACGTTATTCACACTAATTCCAATAATAAAAGGAAATTTTCATAGTAGGCTACAGGAGTGTTTACTGGAAACTCAGGGTCAAGAGAGCATCTGGGCCACAGGAAGACCTAGAACCATAGTCTGGAAAAGCCATCAGAGCTCTCTATCTTGCATCTTATCTCAGAAAGTTTCCTCTACCTTATCTTGTTGCAAACAGAAATCTCTGCTTTTCTGGCCCACAGGGCAGAAAACGTGACCATGAACAGGGCCTGTGTTTAATGGTTCTTGTCCAGCCAAGGGGGAGTTATCTGCAGAGAGAACTCCCCTCCCCTACCTTCCCCTTCTTTTTTCTCTTCTCTTTTCTCTGTCTCGGTCCTAATTGCAAGCTCCAGGGTAAGGGACACAGACCAGGCCACTGGGTCTAGGGCCATCTTAGAACAGTTCACAAACTATTATAATTCTCTATAAAATAATTCATCCTAGAATAGTCCCCAACCCCGAACCCAGGTGGTCAGTGGCTGTGGGCGGTCTTGTTTATGACCACGGCAATCAGGAGTCCATCACTGTAACTGTTTGAGGGGAAGGGGGGATGGGGACAGTTCCCAGAGAAAATGTACAGGGGCAGACAACCCAGTAGGGGTTCACTCCATTCCTGATGGCACAGGGAGAGAGTAGTTATGTGGTGCTAGATTCTGTGCCTCCCAGTATCACTAACTGACATGGTCTAGTCACTGATTTTCATTGGGAAGAGATTCATCCATCCATTTAACAGACAGCAAGTGCACATCCCAGCATTACGCTAGGCGCTAGGTGTACAATGGTGAAAAAACCCATCATCTCTGCCCTCATGGAGAGGAGGATATCACCACATAAATGGAAAATTAAAATACGGTGAAAAGTATTATGCTCAAATTATAACCCAAATCTGATCCGGGTGGGGCTGAGGAGGGAGCTGTTTCAAGAAATGCTTTCTTAAAGAATATGATATCCGAAAGGAAATCTTGAAAATTAGGGAGGTTGGTAGAAATAAAAGAAGGATGAATGTTCCAGGCAGAAGCAAGTTTCACTGTCAAGGAAGGGCATTTAGGAACACTGTAAGTAGTATAGTAAGGTTGACACGAGGAGTATTCGCGTGAGAGCACTGGGGAGGTAGACTAGAGAGGGGGTCAGAGACCAGGTCTAAAGGTGAAACCATGACCCTCAGATTGGGACTTGAAGCCACACTGCCAGGACTCGAACCTGGCCAAAACCCACAGTCTTCCAACTGATACTGCACACCCGGTTTCAGGACTTAATGAAGCTCAGGTTCCTGATGTCTCATCGCAGAAAGAATTCAGTGAGAGACAAAGTGATAGGTAAGAAGCAGATTTATTTAGAGAGAAACATACTCCACAGAGTGTGGGTCATCTCAGAATGTGAGAAAAGCACGAAGGTAAGGAGATGTCAGTTTTTATAGAAGTGGGTTATTTCCCAGGCTAATGAGTGGGAGGAGTATTCCAGCTATTTCAGGAAGGGGCGGGGATTTCCAAGAATTGGGCCAGGGCTCACTTTTTGATCCTTATGGTCGGCCTTGGAACTGTCATGGCGCCTGTGGGTGTGTCATTTAGCTAGCTGATGTGAGCATATACTGAGGCTCAAGTTCTAGTGGAAAAAGTCGACTTGTCTGCCATCTTGGACCCATTTGGTTCTAATCAGTTTATGTCATGTCCTCAGGCTATGTTATTCTTTCAAAAGTTGTGCCCTGCCTCCTTCCCTCCTGTTTCAAAGGGACTTGAATGCCATAAATATATGACGAAGGCAATGGGCCCCTTACACAGGAGTGACCTAGATTACTAGATTTACATTCCTGAAAGGTCACCACGGCTGGTAAAGGATTGGGTGTACCTGAAAATGGAGAGAGCCAGGTGGGCAACTTGTGCAGTAACCTTGGGGTTCTAAGGTGAACTAAGACAGAAGGCAAACTGATTCAAGATATGTTACCACATGGATTAAGAAAAGGCCATGTAGTGGATGAGGTGGTGGGGGGAAGATATATAAATAAAGTTATTACTTGAAATAATGGAAGAAGGTTTGAGAGAGATTGATTCTATCACCATTTATTCGGCAGGATCACAGGCTCGATCATGAGCCTTCCTGCAACCTAATCTAAAGTTTGTTCAGTTCAGAGATTCTATCTGAGCAAGGAGGAGCTAATGAGTCAGTCACCTGTCAATGTGGTCTTGTGAGCTTTCTTGTCTCCAAGAGACAAAAAAGGAAGAGAAGAACACTTTAGGATTATAATTATGAAAATTCATTTAAATATACTGAAAAACCAAAGTGGTGGGGTAGAGGGGAGAACTGAAAATCTGATTTCATCTCAACCACCAAGTAGATTTGGGACAGAAACAACCAATTAGGCAGAAATCCAATTTGGATTACAAAAAGCTAGTTCATCAGTAAGATCAGTACTGACTGTAAAAATCAGAAGCAAATGAAGAGTCAGTTAAGCACAAAAGCTTCGCTGTGATAATATGCAAAGAGATCCAAGCTGTACTAAGTGTAAGTTTCCTGCCAAAGAGAAATATCATCTTCCCTGGTGGCAAAAATGAGAATTTCATGACATCAGCCAGATAACCACAAAAGAATGTATCTTATAATACAAAATGCCTCTATGCCATCATGAGACTATGCTCTCCCCACCCAACTAACCAACATTCATCAGTTACTGAGGTATGTATTTAACAAACACATTCCATTTTATGGCCACACTCTTTCTGAGCTGACAGGTTGGATAGAGAGATACCTAAAACACAAGCTCTCCAACATACATTTTTTCCTTCTGTGTTGTGAGATATTAAAACACTGTTTTACACACATCACCCTTCCTATATTAAAAACAAGTTATCCACTGCCTTTTCTGTCCAAACAAAATTTATAAATTTTAATCTGGCTATGAAAATTTTAATTAAAACAAAATTTTTAATTTGGTTTCAAAATAACTATATATATTCATTATAGAAATTTTCAAAGAAGAAAATTAAAATCACCCTAATTCCAATACCCAGAAGCAATCACTTCTGTAATTTAAGACACATTGACATCATGTATGACAGGGGAAAAAAGTAAATTATAAGAATTTTTTAAAATCTCCTTATTCCCCATTATAGTAGGTTGTATTATTGTTCAAAATATCAGCTGCCCCACCCTGGGGGAGGGTAATACTTCCCTGCCTCATTGCATCAGCCTTGGCTATGACTTGAGGCACCCCTCCTTGTGGGAAGATTATATATCCCCACCCTGTGGACCTCAAGAGTAGCCACAGGACTTGCTTTGATCAATGCAGTGATAACAGAAGTGATGTGTACCACCTCTAGGAAGAAGCTTTGGGAGTCACCATGTGATTCTGCCATGTTCTCTCTTTCTTCCATGAGACCAGTGTGGGGGAGGAAAAATAATTTTCCCTTTACTCTTCTAAGTTCTTGGCTGAGACCTCTGTAATAAAACAGTTAACAAAAGACAAAGACATTTATTAACATGCATACCTCATGTATACATGAGAGATACCCAAGGGAAAAATGGCTCCCTGAAGTGGCTTAGAATTCACTTAAATACCATCTTAATAGAGAAAGAAGAAAGAGGATGTAGGCCTTTTAGGGGAGAGTAATGATTTTTAGGAAAGATGAATGGACCTTTAGAAGAACAGATGGGAGTTTATGTTGAAGTCTGTCTGGGTGTGGTGTCAACTTCTAGTCTCCTCTGGTTGATGAAATTCCCAGGGAAGGGATCTACGACTACTGAGCTTTTTTTGGAGGGTCTGTCTGTAGGCAGGTAAGGGGCATTCAGAGAAAGCTTCTCCCTACTTGCTATAGCTCAAAACAATCAGTATGCCAAAGTGGCATATTCTGTGGTGGCACGTTTTGCTACCCTTCATTCTATACCACATGTATACATGGGAGATATACTGGAAAAATTAGTAGTTCTCAGAAGTAGTTTAGAACTCAGGCTTATATACCATCTTTAGCTAAAGACAAGGGAAAAGTATGGGAGAAGCCAAGTATGAGGAGGTGACCAGGAAAAGCATGGTAAACTAGAGTAAGTTTTATTATGCAGATTTAAGTCAATGTCTTCTCCATTGATAAGGGTCCAAAGTTGTCCCCAGGTATTAATGTTTGTCCTTACTGGTAGAGAGGGGAGGAAGGATGCTTTTCTAAATTTATGTTCTGCTCTTAGGCAAATGGGGGAGGGCAAAAAAGTTTTCTTGTATCTTCTCAATTGCGTTCAGCTCAGAAGAATTCTTCTTCCAAAGTAGCATAGTTTGGAGTGGCAAATTCACCCACCTTCATCAGCAATGTCCCAAATAGGGGCTGCTGTATCAGCCCGGCTCTCAGAGTGAAGAGAACTTGGAGCAGAGCTGCAGACAGTCTACAACTGAAATGTAATGTGAGCGAGAACTGAACTTTAGTCATTGTAAACCACTGAGAATTTTAGACTTGCTTGTTACCACAGCTTATCTTAGCCTATACTGACTGACACACCCAAAGTATCAACTAAATTTTTCTTATGTCTGAAGACAGCTTTTATGCATTGAAAGAGTTTCAACTTACATTTTATATAAATTATATGTATTTTTTAAATAATTTTTAAGCCTTTAAACTCATGTCATTTTATTTACAAATTGATTAATTTTGTGTTAATATTATTAGTCAATTTTGTTTTTGATTAATGTCTCCTTGGCTTATAAATGTGATACATACACCCAAATGTTTATCACGTTTTAAAAATTAAGTCTTAAAAATTTCAAAGTACAATCTAATTTTAACACATTTGATTTTCTCAAGCCCTTCAAAAACCCAATAAAGATGATTCACATTAGTACAGATAAAACTCTCTAAACATTTAAAACACATGACACCTAAAAAGTTTAACCTTATGAACTTAATAAACTATAATAACTTAAACATTGGCTTTAAACTTAATTACCTGTATCTTCTTTTGAATTTTTATTAATATTATAAGTCTAATTCATCAGTCTCTTCACTCACTTTCTCACCTTAAAAGGCAGAAAAACGCATAACATACTATGATGATTACAAACCTTATTTCTAGATAATAGTCATCGCTAGACATAACTTAGCTTGTCATCAGAGCATCTTTAAAATTATTCTTGTCTTCTGGTAATAACAAGATATTCCAGACCTTTATACTTCCTGCCCTAACATGTGCGGTGTGCTTCTCTTCAGGGAGCCCTGCACCCCTCCTTGGTTTTCTGTCTGTAATGTAGATAGGATGGATCTGCAAAGCAGTCCCTGGAGTCCACAAAAGAAAAGCCAGAAATTCACAGTAGCCTTTGGCCTGACATTGAGATGCTGAACCAAAATCCCAGGTGTTTAAGACACTGAGGTTCACTCTGCTACTCAAATGCAAGTCCTTACTGATATAATCCTTATGCAAATAGAAAAACCAAGAGAAAGCTCTATATGCTAAAAGGAAAAACTGATCTACAAAGGACACCTTGGGAGGTGGAGAATGGTAAAGAGAAAAGGAGATGGGAAAGATGGGTGAGGAGAGGTGAGATCTGGCAACCTCTGTAAAAACAATTGCATTTAGTAAGGATTTTAAGAAAAGTTCGCCTTTTTCCTTCACGTGTAAAATGAGAATTAGAACAGTAACTTCCACAGGATCATTGTGAGAATTGTACCAGGCATACATCAAGTGCTCAGTGAATAAGAGCTATCATTACTATTTCAAGCTGGGGTTCCAGAACAGAATTCAAGTGGGGAACATTAAGAACACCCTAAGAAATCCAGAAGTCCATTCTCTCTCTCTGCCCCACCTCTTCTCTCTTTCACAACTACCCCTCTACACATCCATTTTAATCCTAGATCTTCCTGCAAATTGTCTTTCTCCCTGTGTTCTAACTAGTCACTAGCAACCATCTTTTAAGTTTCCCAACTCCTTGTTTCAAGTCCAAATTTCCAGAGAGGCTGATTGCCCAACTTAAATGGGAAGTCCATTCCTCAATCAATTAACTGTAGCTATGACAATTATGTGGAAAGAAAATAGCTGCTCCTGCTACAGGCAACAGAACAGTTCCCAAAATGTGGAGAGGGAAACACAGGGCGGAGGTGCTGCTATGAAGAGAAAACAGTGTGAACACTTTGGGTGCATTCTCTCTGAGTGCGCAAGCATGCATGTGTGTTCTAACCAAGTCCCTCTCCTTGACCAAATGTTAGGCTCCTCTGAGCTCTCTTCTTGACTAGACCTCAACCTTAGTCTTCCACATCCAGCCTGTCCTTGCCAGGTGGCACAGCCTAGTCTTAGCAAAACTCCCCACCCTTGATATCTGACCAAGTTCTTCATCCCCTCTACCTTTAATGTATAAGTCCTTGTGTTACCCAAAAACTGGGTTCGCCTCTTCACGGGTGTTGAGCCAAAAGACACAACCAAGCCAAAGATTGAGAGAAGAATTTATTATTACTTGCAGCCAGTAAGGAGAACACCAGGGATCTTTCTCAAAGCAGTGTCTCCCTGAATAGCAAACTTGGGGAAGCTTTAAGCTAAGGGTCCATGCATGTTCATGGAAGGGCTTGTGTGGTATATGCATATTCATTAAGGGGTGTGAGCAGAGAATTCAGCATAGACTTGGGACAAAGGTTGACAGAGTCCAGGCCCTAGTTGATAGAAGTCATGAGGGTCAGAAAATGTCAACATCATCCCTTAGGTTCCAGTTAATCTGATGGTTGAGGACTCCAGGGGGGTTTGAATTCTGCAAAACAACTCAAGAACGTGCTTCAGGGTAATCTTTACCTTTCAAACAGAACTGGTAGTCTTTACAACTGATATATTGTCTCTGATAGTTAGGTTATCTCCTTGTCCTGGTAGAACTGTTTTTACCTTCTTTTTTTCCCTTAATATCACTGACTACTGAGACCTATCCCTCTGCAAAGGCAAGCACTGTGGCCAGGCTTAGATCACAAAATGGCTGAGGCCTAAAATGGCTTCTTATGTTGTTAATAAAGTTAAGTCTGGTTCTTTCTCTGGGGGCCCCCTACCCTATCTGCTTACACTTGGCCTACCTTTAACAAGAATCTCTCCACCCCCTGAGGTCTCCTCTTATAATTTTCCATCTACTGGACCCCCTCCCTCTGCTTGTTGGTTATCAATCCCCACTGTCCTTGTATTGAGTTGAGCCTGATCTCTCTGCCCTATTGCAAAACTCCTATTGAATGGACTTGAATAAAAAGTCTTACTGTGTTGTTGTTGTCATTGTTTTTTGTGTTTTTTTTGGCCACACCATGGGGCATGCAGGATCTTAGTTCCCCGACCAGGAATTGAACCCAGGCTCCCGCAGTGAAAGCACCGAGTCCTAACAACTGGACTGCCAAGGAATTCCCAAGTATTACTGTTTTAACAAGTATGAGAATAATTTTCTCTTTAAGAGTTCACACAGGCAGGATTTGGATCACACTGTATATATGGTTTTCTAAATTACTTTTCATTTAACAACACACTGAAACACATTCGATGAAATATTTTTTCAACAACACTTTTTTTAACTACTCATCATTTCTAAGATGCCACAAATAAAGTGTGGCCTCAAGGTCAAGATAAAGCCTCTTATTATGACCTCAAAGATTTAAGGAAGTGCGTCTCAAGTCCTCCTGGCTAGTGTGTCTCCTAATCTCAGCTAGATAAAAGGGCTTCTGTAAGAATAAGGGTATTGTCACACAGCACTCTGACCTGTAGCCCAAAGTAGAGGGGAGTGTATCTGGAAAAGATTGGCGGGGATGGTTTTACCTAACATAGTGAATCCCAGTAAGAGTCACACAATGTTTTTAAGAGAATTGAACTAACAAAAGCACCACCAGCTTGTACCAATAGGGACAGGGACAGAGACGGTTCAAATTGAAGCCACTGGGCTCCCAACCACTTACGGGCAGGAAGCAGGCTGAGCAAACTATTCAGCTACAAATCAGGCCTTTTTTTAAGGAAAAAGAAGGATGACCCAGAAGGTAGGGCTTAGAACTAAGTCAGGTCCTGCTGTGGATGATGCTTCCAGGGGTGGTTCCTTGGATGTCGTTCTGTGGGTGCAGAGACTGGAAAACTAAAAAGACAAGTTTTTTTGTTTATTTATTTATTGATTGGCCACATTGGGTCTCCGTTGCTGCGCGCGGGCTTTCTCTAGTTGAGGCGAGCGGGGGCTGCTCTTTGTTGCGGTGCGTGGGCTTCTCATTGCAGTGGCTTCTCTTGTTACGGAGCACGGGCTCTAGGTGCTCAGGCTTCAGTAGTTGTGGCACATGGGCTCAGTAGTTGTGGCTCACGGGCTCTAGAGCGCAGGCTCAGTAGTTGTGGCGCACGGGCTTAGTTGCTCCACAGCATGTGGGATCTTCCCGGGCCAGGGATCAAACCCGTGTGCCCTTCATTGGCAGGCAGATTCTTAACCACTGCGCCACCAGGGAAGTCCCAAAAGACAAGTTATTTGCCTCCCATGATCTTAAGGGCAATGTGAACAGGGACAGGATAAATACAATAGACAATCCCTTTCAAAAGGTGGGGATGAGTGTATGTAAAAACCAGTAAAATCTGAACAAGGTTTGTAATTTAGTTGACAGTTAATACTGCCAAGTGTTGGTAGGTCAAGTAAGATGAGGACAATGGATTCAGCAACATGAAGGTTACCAATGACTTTGAAAAGCACTTTCTGAAAAAGGTATGTGTGAAAGCTTTACTGCAGCCGGTTCAATTCAAGAGTGAATAAAAGAAATGACAGAAGCATAGTTTTTGGATCTTCCTGAGTTCCGACACAAAAACAGTGCGAGAGGGTAACACAACCAAAAACCCCATAGAAAACACTTAAAACAAAAAGTGGTGAACCTCAAAACACAAACGCCAGAAGACCTGAGCAATGTCAGCATTTATGTGGGAAGAAGTGGTAGAGGTAGAGGGTGGGGATTGGCAAATTCATAGAGGTAGAAAGTAGGATGGTGGGTGGTGGCTGCCAGGGGCTGGCGAGAGGGGAACGGATTTGCTGTTCAATGGGTAGAGAGTTAGACCTTTGCCAGAGGAAAAGAATCCTGGAGATTGGCCGCACAACAATGTAGATGTATGCCAACTCAAGGTTGGCACCTGCCACATGCCTCTACAAGGATTAAATCACAAGCTGCTGGGACCGCTGACCTTCGACACCCCCTGAAAGGAGTTCAGGGTGGAGATCAGGAATGAGGCACTCTGTGCTCCGGGAAAAACTGGCAGAACAGGCCTTCAGATAGTTAGATGTTTGCAGGAGAAGATTATGAGCCCAATTCTTGCACCTCCTCATATCTAGAAAAGTACCAAAATCTTTCATGGTGACGTCTGCTCCTAATATACTGATCTCCCCCCGCCCCCACCTCTTCGGAACGGTTCCTCGGAGCTATCTGAAATGCTGTCTCTTGGGCTATAGTCCCCATTTTGCTCCAAATAAAACATAACTCACAACTCTCACGTTGTGCTTTTTTTTTTTTTTCCAGTCGACATGTATTTAACACTGCTGACTGCACACTAAAAAACAGTTAAGATAGTAAGTTTTATATTATGCGACACATACTATTAAAAAAATCAGGATACTAACCTCACATACAAATGAGGATTGGAAGTATCAAGATTAAATCCCATACAAAGATATTTTAATAAAAACAAAAGTATCATTCAATACGGCTAAAGAAATTTTAAAAGGCCTATGTAAATGAAAGATACAATCATACATCAGAAGACTTAATGCTGTTATCATGTCAGTTCTTCCTGAATTGATCTAATGACTCAATGCCATCCCAATCAAGGGAACTGGCAAGTTAATTCCAAACTTCAGAGGGAAACGCAAAAGACCTAGAATAGGCAGATCTTGAAAAAGAAGAACCATGTTGGAGAACTCACACTACCTTGTTTAAAGACTTACTCTAATTCTCATATTTAAGACAGTGTCGTTATCGTAAAAATAAGAAAAAGGAAGCAGGTTGCAGGGGCTTTCAGAGAGAAAGAAGGCAAAAAGCTTGGGTTTTCCTGTTTGAATTTTCATTCTCTAGAACCAGAACAGACTCTATGAAGCTTAAGAGAGAGCAAATTAACACCTGAAGACATCTTTGGAAAACAGTACCTGGAAGACTTTAATTACAAATGCATTCAACAGAAGGGAGAAAAAACCAACAGTTTTCAATTTTATTAAAGTTAACAAGTTTTGAGTTTTCTACCTAGGAAAAGACTGGTCAACTTCAGCTGCTTCATAGAAAAATTAGTATCCAAGATAACAAACATAAATCCATAGTTGCCTTTGTGACTTAAAGGAAAAACAATAACTATTTTAAAAGTTACCAAAACTCCAACCATATCTGAGAGCATTATAAATTTCAAACAGTAGATTTACCACACATATTACATTTTCAAATTGCAACATAGCAAAACATAACCACATAATTTGGCTACATCTAATTATTTCAGAAAAGTTAAAAAAAAAAGTAACAAAGTTACGACTATAAAACTTTTGTAGTTTTTTTTTGCAAAGTAAAAAAACCTTAAATCTTTAATAAAGGAAAACAAAACAATCCTTAAATTTCTTATAAATAGCTCTCAAGACATATATTACCCATCTGCTACAAGCTTTCTTTACCTGAGAGAATTTCCCAGGATCCTTCACCACAAAGGATTACCTTAAAGAATTCTAAAAAAAAAAAAAAGAATTCTTCCAACATTTTACTCACATAAATATGATTAAACATCTATAGAAGTGGATGTGGACAAATGCATTCTTAATCCACCCTTCCCCAAGTAAGTTTTTGCTGAAAGGATTTTGCTTTTAAAAAAAGAACACCTCTTTGGTAAAAAGCCAAATATTTCCTCCTTTCAAAATGAACACCTCTGCAAATGATTTACTGAGGAAGGGTGAAAAAAAGAAAAAAGAGCGAGAGGTCTTTAGAATGGCTAGCATCAATTCAAAAGATCTGTGTCCTGTGAAGCAGGTCTAACATTACAGAATGCATTTCTGCCTAAAATGCAAAACTGGATTAAAATGTCTGAGGCTTTACAAATATATTAAAGATGGCAGGAAACACAGTTAAGAACAAGGCCAAAGGGATTTAGTAAATTAAGGAGAATACCCTATAGAGAATGCCATGAATCCAGGGGCATTGGCACTGCACCTGATTAAGGAGGGCCCAGCGTGCTCTCTGGACACATGGGGTCTTGGCCCAAGGTCACAACCTTCTTAGTTATAACTAAAACCGCCTTTCACTTCCAAGAAGTGTAGGACACGAATACATACCACGATGAGATGCTCATTAGAAAGGCAGTCAAAGGAGAAAAAAGGCCTAGGCAGCTTAAATGCACACAGGCTCTGGAATTCCCTTTGCAGGGTAACAGGAAGCACCAATGGTAGTAAATTTCTGGCCAAAATTAAGCACATAATCTTAAAAAGGCAGAAGGTGACAATTTGGGGGGAATTAGCACTGCACAGAGGTCACCCATAATGAAGGCACCGCTGAGCAACTGGAAATAAACAATGGGGTGTGGGAGCCCCTCTGTTAGCCATTCTGATGGGCACCAGAACCCCAAATCCCCAATAACCCCACCCTCCATCAGTCCACACGCACATGGCCCATCTACTCTACAAAGGAGCTCCAAAGACCTCTGGAACAATTCTTTCAAGCCATTTCCCAAGAAACTGTGAGAACAAAGACAAAACCAACTAACCAGTATTAAAAAATTCAACCCAGTGAGGACAAAGTAGGGTTTCCAAAAGCCTTTGATAAAAACGTCTCTGGTCTTCAGTCAGGTGACACATCTAGACATACACTGCAACACTCCCAGAAGAATCCCTTCCCCTACTTAAGTGTCTGTACTCGTGAAAATGAGAGGGGAAAAAATTTCCTCATCGGATGAACGGCACAGAGAAAGCATACACAGTTTTAAAGTATCTTCGGCTTTCATCACTAAAGGAGTCTGACCAGCAGCTTCTGGGAATGCACTTTTTAAATCATGTATAAAAAGTTGTAGGAAGCAGAAGTCTATTATTTTAAAAAGATTATCAGTGAATTTATCAAATGAACATCATCCTTAAGAGCAACTCAGAGCAATTGGCACAACGTTTCCAGTTTCTTAAAACACAATAGCACAAAAATGTAGGTTTTTCTAAACCCATGAATGTTGACTTATCACCTGAGTATTGTTTATTACAATTAATAATTAAAGTCAACTTATTTATATGCCCTCTGTCCTCAGAGAACACCTACATCCCTTGATCATTCAGATAAGCTTGCTTAAATTTTCAGTTGAGAATAAAAATCAGAGTGACTGTAACTCTCCTTCTTGTGTCAGACCAACCTTCAGAAGGGAACATTATTAGTCTCAGGCAGCTGGAAAATGGGGGTTGGCTGTAGGAGAATTTGGGCGGCTAAGGAAGGAAACTCCGAGGGCCTGGCCACTGGCAATGTCCTTTCCCCTGTGTCTCCCTGAGCTTCCTTCGGCACAGGAAGGGCCCAACGAAGGCCCGCTAAGGAACACAGGGCCCAGTCGGCTTGACCTTGACCTGCCAGAAGGGCCAGTTCTAAAGTCACACGGCAGGATGCCAGACCCCACTAGACCCCAGCAGGGAGAAGACACAACGAAACCAGTCACTGACGGCACCCCGGCTCCTGAGCTGCCTCTCCTTTCGGCTTACCCAGAGCCCGTGTCACTGCACCGGCCGCTGCGGTGGCCTCTGCCAGGATGCTGCGACACACACAACCCCACTCCCTCCACCTGTCCGACCCACAGAGCTCACACTCCCACGCATAGCGGCCATTCATTTTGTGCCTACAGAAGATCTCTGGGCCACCGAGCTCGAAGAGCTCCTGGTCTGAAAACAACTTGATAAAGTTTACAAAACAAGGCTCTCACACACACACACACAATGAGCGAACCTCCAACACTGTAAATAAGTTCCTGGAGGAATTCATCCATTGTTTGGGCCCCGCCCCCCAGTTTTCTTGAAAGGAGGGCAAAGCAGTGAGTGGAAATGAAGAACTGGACTAATTTCCCAGGCCGGCATTTGGCACATTGGAGGCCAGCTTAGGTGGGACCCAATGCATACAGCAGGGCACAAAAAGTACAGGCCAAATCTTTTCATCCTCAGACCCTCTCTGCCCACGTGCGGAGAGGATTCTTTCCATCCTGCATGAAATACTAAGAGGAGGGTGCCCACCGTCCTCCATCAGGGTCTCTGATGGACTCTCCACTGCGTAAACTCTTCCCTGGCTCAGAGTATCAGCACTGAAAATAGACGTCTTCTTGGGCAGCTGCCTAGAGTCAAATCTTTCTTCAGTATCACCTTAAAAGTATGTATTTTGGAAATTTCTGCGGCTTTTGCTTATGGCTTAGTTAAATACCTCTCCCGCACCCACCCTTTCTTCTAAGTATATTTGGTCACTTGTACAACTTGTATAACTGGAGGCCTTACCTGGTCAGCCCTGTTTGAGGTGTTGCCTGTGGTCCTCACCTCAGCAAATCCACCCCCAAAATCATAATGGACATTAATGGTGTGGTCACATTACAGGTCTGGAAAACAAAAGTCCTTTTGCTTTTACAATTTCGAAGGCCTCAAGTGGAAGAGAAAACTGGCTGACTTTAGTAATGGAAAGAGGGGCGCAGCAGGCTTCAGTCAAGAAGCAACTTCCCAGGTAAGGTCCTAAAGTATCATGAATATCAATCCACAAACAAGAAAGAACTATAGCAAAGAAAACAACACGAATATTGTTCTCTAATCATGTGAGTAACACCACGTGTAAGAGTCATAGTATTGCAGTAACTCAGATCAGGTAGAGATAATCTGGTGGGGGATCCCATGGGTGGTGATGGCAAATTGTGCTTTTTCACATTATAACAAAGATGTTGAACCCAGAAAGGGTGAGGGGAGCTCTGGGAAGGGCAAGGACAGAGTGAAGTTTGTGATTCCCAGCATCACAACTTCAAAGGGAAATGTTTGGGGGCTGGGAGGAAACAGCACAAGGGTGGAGTTAAAAGGAGATGCTTCCTCTTGTAGCCAATAAATAGCAGGGAACCAGGAGCAGGGGTCCCGCAGGCCGAGGTGTGGGAGAGGGGTCTACGTTCTGTCAGGAGCTTAGGGCCCCAGATTCTGTCACGTCTTTCTATTTCAAGGATAGGAATAATAGGCCACACAAGGTAAGCTTTTCTCCCTGTGATAAAATGTCATGTCCCAAACTCTGTTTTGGTAAAAACATGCAGAAGGAAAATACTTGCCTAACTACTATCCCAGTTTTTAGGGGTAAGACACATACAAAATATATCACTCAGGATCCACTCGGGTGAAAATTTCAATTTTCGGGGGACAAACTGGTAGCTTCTTTTCAAATTTCAGAATTAAAAGAGATAAGCAGGTGATTTTTTTTCCCCCCTGTAAGTTTTTTTAGACCCACTCAAGCCAGCCAGGGGGAATGCCAGCTTGTCACAAAGTACCAGTCACTGCTCAGACTCCTGGTACGTTTGTTCAAAGGACGTCACTTCCAGCCTGCAGAACCTAGGAGATTGCTCAGATCCTCACACGGAGAAGTGTGGAGAGGGTCGACAGAGGGGAGCGACCAGCGTTCCCAGGTATAACAGCACACATATCCAGCAGGAAGCCATCTTGACCCAGAAGATGGACCAGCTCCCGCTGAAGAAGGTTTCAATGTTGGCACTTTCATAGCTGCGGAAACAAGAGACCCAGTTGTGATCAGTGCAGGGAGAGAACAGGTGGTTGAGAAGGTCTCTTCCACCAAGTCTTGTCTCTCCCTGCTTCCACCACCTCCAGCCTTTCTTTTTTCCCTGGCAACTCAATTCAGGTGTAATTCACACCCACTTAAAGTACACGATTTTTATTATATTCATAGACTTGTGTAACCATCACCACAATCAATTTTAGAACATTCTCATCCCCCCAGAAAGAAACCCGGCACCCTTCAGCTGCCCTCTCATTTCCCTCCTCCTGCCAGCCCCTGCCATGCATTTATCCACTTTCTGTCCATATGGCTTTGCCTATTCTGGACATGTCACCATACATGGAATCACGTGGCCTCTTGGGACTGGCTTTTTCACTCAGCATACTGTTTTCAGGGTGTATCCATGTTGTAGTATGTAACTGTACTTTATTCCTTTCTGTTGCTGAGGAATATTCCATTGTGTGGATATAGCACCTTTTGTTTACCCATGTGTCAGCTGATGGACATTTGGTTGTTTCCACTTTTCGGCTATTATGAATGATGCTATTATGAACATTTGTGTACAAGTTTTTACGTGGACATATGTGGGTTTTTTTTCTCTTGGTTATATAATTAGGAGTGGAATTGCTGCATCATATAATAACTCTGTGTTCAACATTTTTGAGGAACTATTTTCCAAAGTGGCTGCACCATTTTACCTACCAGGAGTGAGAGGGGGTTCCAGTTTCTCCACATCCTTGACACGTTACTTTCTCCCTCCATCCTTTCTTAAACTTCCGAAGCCAAAATTTTCTAGGAATTCTCCAGGTATCACTGGGAAGCATTAGAGGCTCTAACACCCTCTTCTCCCTCAGGATGTTGGGGAAGAATCTCCTCAGGGAAGCCATCCCCATCACTCTATTTGAAACCGCTGCCCCCAGCATCCCTGACCCCACTGGGTACTCCTCATTCCTCTTCTTCATTTTTCTCCCCAGTAGTCATCACTGTTTGACATGCTGTATTTGATGTGGATCACCGTCCATCTCCCCTATTAGAATATAGTCCCTACCACCCACAGCAGTGTGGCGTGAAGGAGCCACTCACATGTTTGTTGTACAATGAGTCTTAATGTCTATCCTAAGTTATTCTAATGTCTATCTTAGGTATATCCTCAGGCACAACAAATTACGATGCAACAGAAACTTTGGATTGGTCAAAGAAATCTCCAAAAGGAATCAAAAAGAGCCTCCATGTAGTGACAGGGAAAGTCAGGCCCATCATGTATTGTCCATCACGTAAGTTAAAAAACAACCCGCAAGGGGAGAGTATGTGTAATCACATTTATGTTTTAAAAATTATATAGGCTAGGGCTTCCCTGGTGGCGCAGTGGTTGAGAGTCCGCCTGCCGATGTGGGGGACACGGGTTTGTGCCCCGGTCTGGAAAGATCCCACATGCCGCAGAGCGGCTGGGCCCGTGAGCCATGGCCGCTGAGCCTGCGCGTCCGGAGCCTGTGCTCCGCAATGGGAGAGGCCACAACTGTGAGAGGCCCATGTACCGCAAAAAACCAAAAAACCAAAAAAACAAAAAAAACAAAAAAAAAGCATGCTGACAGACTGTCAGGAACGTGGACTGTTTCTGTGAAGATGAGTACAGCAGCACTTGGAGAAGAAGTTAGTTGACTCCAAGAGATCTGATCTTTGGGCCGTAAAGAATAGGATGTTTTTAACAAACAACCCAATCCAAAAATGGGAAGAAGACCTAAAGAGACATTTCTCCAAAGAAGATACACAGACTGACAACAAACACATGAAAGAATGCTCAACATCATTAATCATTAGGGAAATGCAAATCAAAACTACAATGAGATATCATCTCACACCAGTCAGAATGGCCATCATCAAAAAATCTACAAACAATAAATGCTGGAGAGGGTGTGGAGAAAAGGGAACACTCTTGCACTGCTGGTGGGAATGTGAATTGGTACAGCCACTATGGAGAACAGGATGGAGGTTCCTTAAAAAAGATGTTTTTAAAAGACTTTTTTTTAACAACTTCTAAAACATCTAAGACAACGGGGGCACTCACTTGAACCAGTTGGTGACGGTCATCATCACATAGAGGGAAGCCAAGAAGAATACGAAGTGGAAATAGGCATAGCTGTAGACAGTGCTTCTCTTCTCATCATAAATGACCCTCGGGCCCTCTTTCACATTCTGCTGCTCTTCTGTGTCTGTGAACCACAAAGCGAGCACAAGCCCAGTGAGTGAACACACGCATGTTTACCATTTTCGCAAAGCCACACTCGCTAGTTTCCATCCCAGGGGCTGTTGAGTAGAAAAGCTGTCAAAAATCATTTGTACCCTCAGGCAATTTCATCTATGCCATAAGCCCCAAACGCCCACCTCACCCCAAAACCTTCTATAACAGGATGAGTTACCTAATGTCGGTCACGTTTACTTTAACAGAAGAGAGCCCTTAAACACACAAAACGTATTATAAGCTCAGAAGAAAATGAGAGGGCAGAGCAAGAGCTCTCAAGCCCCTGGGATGCTCTAATTCAAGAAGAAAAGTAAGCTGAACGAAATAAAATTTCCAAATTATCATTCCTTTAAAAAATGCACCTCCTGCTCCTTGAAATCTCACTGGGTAATGTAACTTATATAAACATGACCCAAAATATAGACTGTTCTTCGCTTGCCAGAATATCAACACAAACGAATCCCGGCAACCCTTTGGGAAGAATGTGTAAAGTATAACACATAACAATAAACCAGCTCTGGAATAAGAACTTCCTCTTACCACTCAAGTTATTTGTGCCTGAATCCCAAATGCCTACAGACTAGAGCTACAGGTCTGCAGGGCCACATGGAGCACAGAAGGAAAGCTGTCTACTTACCCTCTCCACCAGAGCCGAAGCAAAAACAACACCGGGCTACCTGCGAGGGCAAAACCAACAGTCAGGCGGCTTGCTTTCTGCTTTTCTGTCTCCACATTGGTTAAGAACTAAAGGCCACCTATGTGCCAAACCTTCTCCACCTGAACTATATCCCAAGCCCCGAACTGCACGCTTCACTCCTTCGAAAGGTTCTGATTACGTGTGTTCTTCCAAGACGCTCTGGGCGCTAGTGACAGGAAATAAGGACATGGAGGTGAGCCACCCAGATCCTGTTCCAAGGTGCTCCCTTAGTGCTTGCTCAGCTACTGCGAGGCTCTAGAAGGCAGCTCCAGGCCTTGCCCCAGCTGTGGGTTGCCCCACCCTCAAGGGAGCCTATCCTGGGCAACCCACACAGAATGACCGCTCACAGCAGGGCTGTAAAGGCGCATCCACTGACCCCTGGGGGACAGCTCTGATGGGTCGTGTATCTGCTCCGAGTGCCCGGGGGGTGAGCAGTGGCTCTGTCCAGCCTGCAGTGCCCTTCGACCTCACCCTCTGCCCCATGCTGCCCCCTTCCCTCCTTCCACATGTGTTGATCCCTAATAAACATCTGCATATCAGGCTCTGCCTCGGTGGCTGCTTCTGGAAAACTCAACCTGGAACACAAAGTGAATGAGACAAGGTCGCCACACTCATGGAGCTCACTCCTGGTGCTTTGCTCTACTTGCTACTTGATGAAATCCTCTTCAGCGCCTGGGGCTGGGATCATTATCCTGTTTACACGTGAGGAAACTGGGGTCCTGCGGGCTGAATAACTGGCCTGAAGTCACAAAATTAGGTGACAGACCTGGGAGAGGAACGCAGTGAACCCCAATAGGCAGCACGTGGTATGTAGGAGATGGTGGGGCTGACAGACTCAGAAAGGGTAAAACAACTAAGGGATCTGGGGCCAGGAGGCCTGCCCACATTTCCTATTAAAATCGGGCTCTGAGCTGGCTGCCTCATGGGGGCAGGGGTGCTGGAGACAGCGATGGATGGGATGCTTTCCTTTAACAGTCCTTGGTTCCTTCCAAATGTCATGCCATGCTTCTGACCTACTCAAAACAATAAACGATTTAAAAAAAAAAATCGGGTTACGAAAAATTACTCCATGATTCCAGAAGTACTCTGGTAAACAGAATAAGAAATGCTACACACGCCAAGACATTCTGCGAAGTTCTGGGTCCTCAGCACCTTCCGGCTAACAACAGTTTCACGACAAAGAACAGAGAGCCAGGGGCAAGGACGTAGGAGCTTGAGCCTTCGTCCCATTTCTACATCTCAAAGCCAAGCCCTTTTTCCTTCGTGCATCAAGGAAACTTGTCATAGAGGGATTGGCTCTGACAGAATCTTGGATCAAGTGATACAGTCTAAGATTCACTAATTCATTCAATGGGGCTAAGACATGGTATGCTGGGGTCCCAGTTCTTTTGAAGCTTAAGTTACAAGAAATGACTAACTCTCTCTTTCAAAGGTATATCTTGTGAAATGTGAGGCAAGGAGTTAGCAAACCAACTTCCATCCTGTGTGCTCTCCAGTTCAGAGGGAAACGCTGGGGCTCTTTCCTTGGAATGCGAAGAAAAACATCCTCTCTTAAATCTAACTCGGAGACTTGCTGTTCTTTGCACTTTAACTGTGTACACAATGGGGATATTGAAGCCAGAGCGGTCCAACCTCAGCAGGGGGGTGACCCAGTCAGCGGTGTGAACGACCACTTGCCTTCTAGAGGCCATTCTCTTCTGGAGAATAGGCAGTAACCCATTCAAACTCAGCACAGTTTTCTCCTTCTTCAAGAGACAGAAAGAGCTGGTGAATGATACTGGCAGACTGACAACCCCTCATAATGGTCCACTATCTCCAGGTCAGGTGCAGGGAGGACCATCCCCAGAGACCCACTGCAGAACAAAGTGCGCATATCTGGACAGACGCCAGGGCTCTTCCTCCATGCAGCTGGGGCTGGACGCCAGGCAGAATCAGAAGAGAGCAGCTGAATCTCGGGCAGTGGTGGTTAGGAACACAGCACAGACTCTGGAACCAGAGGGCACAGTTTACACGCTGGCAAATCAAAAGTTTCAAGGACTTAACTTTTCCCCCTTCTGTGAAATGGAGATAAAACCCTCCTTGGGTTTCTTTGGAGATTAAATGAAGTCACAGATGTAGCACTTAGAACACAGCTAGTCTTAGCCATCATCGGAACCTCCTGTTCGTTCCATTCTTGGGGTCAGGGCTGAGTCTCTTCCTGGCTGCCTCCATCTGATCAGACTTTTTGTGACCTTGGTGGATGTTCCACTGAGGGCCCCAGAAAAAAGACGTTTGCACAAGAAAGAAAATGACATTCTGCTGACTGACAGGCAAATGCTGACCAGCCTGGTTCTTCGGACGCCGACTGTTCACCATTCTTCGCCCCATGGGATGGCCCGCCTGCTGGCGCTGCTGCAGTTAACAAACTCACATACAGACAGTGCCCAGCAGGGCGGTATAGAGCGCAGGCGCGTTCCTCCCCTCTCCTTCCCACAGCTACCCTATGACATCATGGCCGTGCCATGTACGGAGAGCGCAGACAGGTAAAGACGAGGGGGATTGGCTAGAAGTTAAGACAACCCGCACACATTCTGTTACAACAGAGGAAACGAGCAAAGGGCAGCCCAACGAGCTACCCAGGCCTCTGGTGGGAGTGGGGCGGCCGAATGCCACACCAGAGGCCAAATTTGTTGGAGGAAGATCAAGGATTTATTTTAATCCTGTAGTATATTCAGGACATTTCTTTTCCTGGACGAAAACTGTATTCCTTCCTGAGGAGAAAAATGGGATCGTGGACTACAGACCACTAAGGATGCAAATAAACACATAAAAAGCCTTCTGAAAAATGGGTCTTCCGAGATGAAGCAGGGCCAGAAAAGGAAATGAGCTTACTTCCAGGTCAGGAGCTGCGTACCGCCCCTGCAGAGCATCCGAACTTGATCTGGTCGTCGATGTCAAGCTAAGAGATAAACAAAAAAGGTCAGCAAGGCCTATTAACGTGTTATATCGCATAGAAGGAGGGCAGAGTCTCCTGGCGGAGGCTCCAGTGAAAGGCTCACTCTAACCTACAGTCCTGCTTAAATAAAAGTTGTCTATTCTAACAACCCACTTTATTCCAAAACCTGTTTGATGGCTGATGTTTTTTTCCCATGTTGCATGAGATCATTTTATGCAAAGAGAAGTTTATAGGTTAAAAAAGATAAAAGTCATTTTTTTGATCCTATTATCTTGTTTTTCACTATTGGTTTCCGCTTCTCCTCCCTCAAATGCCAATAATTTTCAGATTTCATTTTTATCTTTCCCCTCCCTTTGACTAGTCTCACTTAGAAGGGATCAAAAGCAATGAAAGAAGCCAGAAATGGCAACAAAACGCAAAGGCATGAAAAGCAAAGGTCATCACTATTTTCTGTGATAATCAGCCTTTGGCAGAGCAAGGTTTTCTGTTTGGAAATTCAGCACAGAGTAGTTATCAGTGTGATTAAAAAAAATTCTTCCTGCCACTCTCCCCATGCCTAGAGAGGTAAAATGTTATAAAATCTGGCTTACAGGGGTGGTAAAAAAAAAAAACAAAAACATTATTTATTTTTCCTGGGGGAAAAAAGGACCATTTTAAGCAAATAGAAAAATATTCAATATATATGAATAATCTTTACAGATTGATTTAGCAAATATTTACCGAAGGTGTGCCATGCGCCAGGCCCTGTTCTAAGCACTGGGGACTCGGGGAAACACACAACAATCCCTGCCCTCCTGCAGCAAATGCGCTAGCCTGGGGGCGGAGGGGCTAGTGGAGAGGCAGGAATTAGCAGACTCATTTCAACCAAATAAACTGCAAGACACAGCACTACCTTCTCTGCTCATTCTCATCCTCTCTCCCAAGGAGAGAAGAGATCAATGAGATGCAAATAAACAATAAAAAGTTTTCCTCATAAAAAGGTCCTCTGGGATCCAAGAGCATTGCTTCTTTTGTGGTCCACTCAAGTCCGATGCCATCACTTTCACTTCTGCTTTGAACAGATGGATGTTAATGGAGGTCCACTCCACTCCCACTTCCTGACTTTGAACCTGGTCTGAGGAATGACAGGAACAATTCCCAATGGCTGTGCGCCCAAGAAACACATACATCTTGCTCCTGCACTCAAGGCATGCTACATTTTGTGCATATGAATTATGATTTAACACAGTATATTGTTTCCATGGAGGAAAATGTAACTTAACTTTAGGAAGAGATCAATATCTGGAATTTTCATCTGAAAGATGATATTTATTCTTTAAAAAAGTTCAAATAAATATTCCATTTCATAAATTCTTGGGAATAAAATGGTTTCAGAAAAGCAAAGCTTTTGATCCTGGCACCTCTGCCACTTTGCTTCCATCATCAGAGAGCACTTTAAAAGGGGAAGCTTTTGTTCTTCTAAAAATACCTATAATCAGTTCATCATTAGTGACATGTGACTTCTATAAGTAGATGTTACCATAAAATAAGGTCTTTATTCAATCATGGCCTTTACCCACAAAACACTCTTCTTAAAATTACTGAGAAAATATTGTTTTTACAAACTCTTTAAAAGCCTAGGAAATTCTTATTGTCTGCACTCTGGCTATTACTAAGACCCATCTGGTCAGCACAAGACAACAATTCCCGGATTATCCATAACCTCTTCCCTTCCAGGGCTAAGGCCTGAGTGACTTTAACCCAGTACTTCCTGTGGGGGTGGGAGGAGCCTGACAGCATTTGGTTGGGACAATGCTTCAGTGGACAGAGAAGGTCTAATCACCTTATTTGTTTACTATCTTGAGCCCTCTCTCACCAAAAGCCAGGGGCATCTTGCAGTTGTTGTGACAACCAAAAAAAAAAACGCCTCCCTGCTACCCCCAACTCCTCCCAACCTCTGTCATGCCCAGAATCTCTTCCATATTGGAAGAATGATTTGCAATGCAGGTGCCCCTCCACATCTGCTTCAGCGGTTCGGGAACTGGCCAAACTCCACTTGGTCACAGAAAATCTCTAGACAACACGTCCAGACTTTCCTATCGGAGACCACAGATTCTGCCCCCGACAAACTTACAGGGCCCTTGAGAGATCCTGTGACTGTTCTCAGACTTGGTATAATCAAGTTCAGTTATGTTCCCAGTGGAAACCAGAGTTGGTGGAAAGGGGTCCTCAACATGTTCCTGATGCAGAGACATGAAAACTTCTAGCTGGCAGGTTAGGCAGTAACAGGATTCCCAAAAGGTACTCCCCCCACCCCCTTCTTAAATAAAAGCAGTAGGTCCAGAACACACCAAAAGAATAGATAACCCTCCTTGATTTGCCAACTTTTCTCCATTTAAACCAATCTCTCCAGTGCCATCTTACCAATCTTGCACCTATTTCCATATGGTCTGCTATAGTGTTGTGAAATGTCCCATTTGGAACTAGCAAGTTGTTTGACCTTTATTAAAGATTCTTAGTTTTTCCAATTTTGTTCTCAAATTCCTAAGACAGCTGAAAAAAGAGTTATTTTTTTTCTCTTAAGCATAGCCAAAACTGAAATAGCCGGGAAACATTTTACAGCACAAATGCCTCCTAATGATGCAATTATGCAAGTCATCCAGCTGATTGTTCCACCTAAGTGAAGGACCTTACTCCAAGTCTTCCGGGGGTGGGGGGGAAATGACTATGAACCTGTCTCTCCCAATATGCCAGCAAAGGAGATGTAAGGAAAGGTTTCCTGAACTGGGGGAGAAATATAGGAGCAGTCTCCACATGTCAATTTTCCTTATGTGTACAATGAGGGAATTGAACTTTTCTTTTTTTTGGGGGGTGGGCGTGGGGTGCACAGCTTGTGGGATCTTAGCTTCCCAACCAGGGATGAAACCTGGGCTGTCGGCAATGAAAGGACAGAGTCCTAACCACTGGACCGTCAGAGAATTCCCAAGAGGGAACTGAACTTGATCGACTCCATGATCCTGTCTCATCTGACAGTTTGTGAACTTGAATCCAACAGAATAACAATTTCAGTCAAAATCTAGAGACCAAGGAGGGACTTAAGGAATAGCTGGAGGAGGCCAGGGCCTATGACAGCAAGGATCCAGCCTAAGCGGGTACAGGGGCACCCGCTTATAGAAGAGCCATCGGGGGACTCCTGACGGGGTCCGGGCTGTGACATTGCTTTACAGCATAATGCCTGGGTACAGTAGAAGAGGCTTTGGGAGAAAGGGCAGCCTCAGTTGGAAAGCTGGCGAGTGAGTTTTGGCTGAGCCCTTCTTCCAAGCTAAGACAGCCAAGAGTAAAAAAACATCCTCATAGTGAGTGCCCAGAAGCAGGACTTGGGACAGAGAGCCAGAAACTGAGACTGGAGGTCATCATGAGAGTCTCCTAAAGAAGTGAGAGAGAGAGAGAGAGAGAGAGAGAGAGAGAGAGAGAGAGAGAGAGAGAGAGAGAGAGAGAGAG
>NW_020174269.1:1684342-1719218 GCF_003031525.2 Neophocaena asiaeorientalis asiaeorientalis
GAGACTCCAGTTGGGTGAGAACATAGCACAGTGAGCCTCTAAGATCTTACCAAAAAAAGTTAACCCCAATCCCAAGCAATCCTGGACTTCCATTGAAAACAGGTGATTTCTTCTCCCTTCAACGCACACACCACCCAATCTTCTGGCTTCCTACAGAGTCTATGGAGAATTCTAGATATTCCTGCAATCATCTTCAAATGACAGTTTTCGCCCAGGCAGTGCAGCCTCCTTCTGTAGTATCTTCCAATCTCTCAATCCTCTGAGTCTAGGAAAGTCAAGATTTGAAACACTCCTAATTGGGTTGCCTCTCACACCTCCCTGTTCAAGGCCCTCCTAGGCTGAACTCAGTACCCCTTGAGCTCCAAGATGCTTGGTATAAAGTTCTCAAAGCCCATTCCTCCTGGAGCTGTGGTGGGTAATCAGAGCAAACATCAGTCACTCAGACACCCTCACCCCACCCTGTGCAGCACTTCACTGACCCCTGAGGAATCACCTGTCATCACCAGGCAGTGTGTCCACGCCATGTGTTACACCAATACCCTGGAGCTGCCTGGCTACTCCTCATCTCCACTCGGTGTGGCTGCTGTTTTCTGTCTCCTCGTTCCTTTGCACACTATGGTTTTGCAGTTTGATTACCAGCATTCAAAAATGTTTGTTGGGCTTCCCTGGTGGCGCAGTGGTTGGGAGTCCGCCTGCCGATGCAGGGGACACGGGTTCGCGCCCCGGTCCGGGAAGATCCCACATGCCGCAGAGCGGCTGGGCTCGTAAGCCATGGTCGCTGAGCCTGCGCGTCCAGAGCCTGTGCTCCGCAACGGGAGAGGTCACACCAGTGAGAGGCCCGTGTACCAGGAGGCGAGGGGAGGACACTTTGTTACTGGCATTTAGACAGATGTTAAGTAGCAGCTGTCAGCTTTGAAATTTGTTATCTTTTGGGAATATCAGATTAGACCATACCAACCTCCACTAAAGTGCCTCTAAATTCCAAAAGGAGCAATGTTTTATTCATCATTTCTCACTCAAGGGTGGCAGTGAAAATCTAACAGGGTGGAAATTCCACACCACAAACCAACACCACTGGTGGCAGTTCCATCAGCACATTAAATAGCATTTTTGCCATCTTTTCCATTGATGGGCTTATAGCAAATCTATGCCCTATTTTTATCTAAGGGCACAAATATTTTTTATCATGCAGGATTAGGCATTCTGCAACTCAAAAAACACATGATTTTATTGTATCCAATATCTTTACAGCCTTTTTTTTTCTGATAGCACAAACAAAAGAAACACTAGCTCATTGTAAAAAAAAAAAAAAAAAAAAATTTTTTTTTTAGAAAAAAACATTATCCCTAATACCACCACTCTTACAAGCTTGGTTTATCTCCTTCCAGGAGTTTTTCTACATGTGTAAATACAACTATATTTTATTTTAAAAATGGAATATTCTACACTTATAGTTTAGTAACCTACTTTCTCCTCACTGGATTTACCAATACAGAAAAAAATGTGAGTGACAAATTGCAAAATTAGCCATGTTGCTGACACTTCTCCCCAAAGCCCAACAATAACAGACTCAGGAAGGAAAAACTTAAGAAAGGAAGGGCTGAGAATCAGCATTAAAATGTGGGTGGCCTTTATGGCTTTCCTGAAAACATTCATTGATGAGGGCCCGAATCAGTGAACAAGTATGGAATTAATAACGGTGCAAGGCCAGAAACCGGTCACCACAGTCCCTTCTGCTGCATCATGGAAAGGCTGTCACCACATCACAGACAGGCTGAGAGCTTGCACGCGTTTGAAAGCTTGATGCATGACTGTGAACACGTGCTTTATAAAACTCAGTTCTCTTGTCTACGTCTGTCGTCTATGTCTGTTGGTCCCTCTCTGTGGCATTAGGGGGTGTTAGAAGCTCTAAGAGAAAAAGCCAACATGCTCTGAGAGACATTCTATTTATACAAGCTATCACCACCAGGATAGTACAGTTTTGGCCAGAGGAAGATTACCACGTGCCTGTGACTAGCTGAAATTTTTAGACACTGAAATACAACAAACGAGGGACTTCCCTGGTGGTCCGGTGAGTAAGACTCCATGCTCTCAATGCAGGGGGCCCAGGTTCGATCCCTGGTTGGGGAACTAGATCCCGCATGCATGTCACAACTAAGAGCCCACATGCCGCAACGAAGATCCCGTATGCCGCAACTAAGACCCGGCATAACCAAAATAAATAAATAAATAAATAAATATACATATATATATATTTTTTTTTTTAAATAAAAATAAAGAAGAAATATAACAAACGAAATGTAAAACACAGAAGTAAAACCTAAACATGAAAGGGTTACTGTCAAAGGGAAGCTTGATCATCAGTGAAATATGTACCTGAAGTAAGAAACTTATCATTCCTACCCTTTACTTTTCTCCTTCTCGTATCTTCTACAGATTTTGAAGGTGGAATAAACCTCACCCCAAGCATCTGCAACACAGCCTGTTTATGTATCACACTTACTTTTGGAGGAATGACTTCGCCTCCTTAATAGCAATGTGGGTTTTAGCATAAAAGAAAAGGGATGTTTCCTGTCTTTCCTGGACCAAGCACAAAACGACTGTGCATGGAGTACTTTGTACTCTTTCCATCAACAAGAGAACAAACGATATTTCCGCTGGAGTAGAAAGTTGCCAAAACATTCTGGCACATTCCACTTCTTCCTCACTTTGTGCTCCCTTACCCTCCAAAAATGCTTTAGCAAGTAGTACTCAACCGTCTGTTAAAGCATTGCAACGTACCATATATATTTATTTTATTTACCACATAGAAATACAAGTTAGGCAAATGAAGTCCGAACACCTAGATTGCATGCTGTAATACCACCTTTTTACTTCAGTCTACATTTTCCCTCTTCCTCAGATGGTATTTGTTTGGCTGCCTCATACCGCCAAAACGTATTTAAATTCTCCTCTTATACTTTTAAAGTCTGCAAAGATGGCCTTAGGTAACTCCTGAAACTTACCAGGAATACAAGATGCACGCACACAACAGAGTGGTACCCAGTCCAGCAACCAAGTTTTTGTCTCTGTACAGGTCCTGACCAAAGTCAGGCACGCAGATGGTGACATTCTTCCCATGTTGATCTAGAACTTGTGAAGAAAAGGGAAAGGAATCAGAGCCACATTAGAAAAGCCCGCTGTAACTCAGGGATGCATTCACTTTGGGAAAATTCATGCAGTGCAGAACACTGAAGACTCAGCACTGGAAGCTTCTCCTCTACTGTCCCACTCGGCTCAGACTAGATTGTCACTACTGTGAAGCACCCTCTGCCACCTAGGAAGCCTCTCGGAGCAAGACCCTCGGGTTCCAGCTTAGTGCTAAAGGGATCTTCAGTCCCAGGACTTTCTAAGAGTCGTGCTATTTTTCAGTACTATTGAAACAATAGTAAAGAGTAAACTTAGGTCATTTTTCAGTTGATTGGGCAGTTGATTGGCAGGTAGAGTGCAGCTAACTGAGAGCATCCTCCATGTCTATCCTCCCTGGAGGAGTATCAAGACTATTACATCAAACAGGAACCTGCAGGAACTGCTATCTGGCCGACAGCCTCCACCCAGATGAGAAGTCATTTTACTGTTGGTAATAGGACAGTCATGACATCTTACGGCTGTAACCTGGGAACCTCCTCAAGTGGTCTAGAGCTTTAAAAAATTGTGAGAGGCAAAAAAAAAAAAAATTGTGAGAGGCTACATAACAAAGATTTGGATCATATTACCATCACTAGTCGTTTACTTTTTATCTATCACAGAGTCTTCAATTTTGAACACCCAAGCTGGGTCTGTTTGCCAACTCTGCCCCAAAATAAGGAACATAAACATAAAATAACAGGCTAGAAACCATTTCACAAACATGCACATTCTAAGAGTTTAAAGTTGGACTAAAATTATTACTGGTGCTCCCACTTGAAACTGTAAACTGTGTGTGCTGTGGTTTAAGGAATCTTTATTCTTAGGCCAATGAAAATTTTCTTTACAAAACTGACCAAAATATGAACTTTGCTATTTAAGTAGTACCACCCAAAATTAAAAATAAAAGTTTTTTTCTGTATTTAAGTGATACCTGCCATTAAAAAGAAAAATGTTGTAACCAAAACCCCCGTTAAGTTAAAAACAGAGATTAATACATAAACAGTCAAAACACTCATAAAAGTCTTAAATAGAGTAGACTTAAATAAACTTAGAGTCAAGAGAGCTTTAAAAAAAAAATATCCAGGATAGACTATACTTAATATAAGATGTACAATTATATTTGCATTGTACTATAAATAGCTATAAAGGCAAGACCCATATGTAGTACATGTATATGTTAAAAGTTTCAAATTATCTTTGCATTTGCTTTCTAAATTTAAAAAAGGAAAACAACTTCAATTTTCTATTCTAGAGAAAAGAGAGTACATGTATTTCACCTGATGTATATAAGATAAAATGTACCCAAACATACTCACATGTATATGAGTATACATTTATATACACATTTATAGATCACAAAAGTGATAAAGATGATGAAATATAATGAGTTTGGAAATCAACACAAGAAAATTTGGTCCTTTACTGGGAAAGCTTATAATATAATAGTGCTTTTATAGTTCTCAAATATTCATTCCAACCACTCTACAAGAATAATAGGCACCCTTTATATAGCACCTACTACACGCCAGGAACTGTACTTATACTTACATACACACACATACTCATTGAAATCTTAAAAACCACCCTATAAAAGAAGAATTTTATTTAATTATCTTCTTAAAATAATAATTAAAATTCTTATTTTAGGGGATTCCCTGGTGGCGCAATGGTTAAGAATCCACCTGCTAATGCAGGGGACACAGGATCGAGCCCCGGTCCGGGAGGATCCCACATGCCATGGAGCAACTAAGTCCGTGCGCCACAACTACTGAGCCTGTGCTCTAGAGCCCGCGAGCCACAACTACTGAGCCTGAACACCACAACTACTGAAGCCCGCGCGCTTAGAGCCCGTGCTCCGCAACAAGAGAAGCCACCACAGTGAGAAGCCCACGCACCACAAGAAAGAGCAGCCCCCGCTCCTGCAACTAGAGAAAGCCCCGCATGCAGCAACAAAGACCAGATGCAACCAAAAAAAAAAAAAAAAAAAAATCTTATTTTAAAGGCGAGATATCTAGGGAGAGAAAAGTGACTTCATACAAGTTACTTAAGTGGCAGATCCACTCCCATGCTCTTTCTACTCTCTGTTACAGTCAGAGAAATGATCACCTAAAGAAAATTAATAACCATCTAAAAATAATAATTAAAAAAATAGAGCAAAAAATTTTTTCTTGAATATTTTTGATTATTTCTTGAACATTTGAGTATTTCTGAGCAGGAAAATGCAGATTAGGCGTCAAAGCAAACTCAACAGCCCTCCTTAGTTCACGTCTTTCCTGAACAGCAGGAAGACTCAGGAGAAGGAAGTTTCATGTTCATATCCCATGTTGAGGACCTCATTTAATGAAGAAGTCTAGATCATCTCTCTATTTTGATGTGTCGTATCCCTGATACTTAAACGATAGCTCACAGAGACATAGTGCTCACTCCAAAAATGACAACATTCATCCTGCAAGCACAGGCTCCCTAACAAGCTGGCTTACCTACTTCTACAGGTTTGCTGGACAGAGCTGAGAACGTGAGATACGTGACGTAGCAGCTGATGAGACCCGACTGCAGTAACCCAGAGTGCGGCTGTCCTGGAGAATGAGAAGAGACAGTGTTTTAAATCAATGATAAGAAAGCATATGTGCCTTAAAAAAACAGGTCTCCCCCAAATGATATCCCTCCAACTTGGAGCCCCACCCTTCAACGTAAGAAGAGGTACGTAATGTGTTTCTCAGATGACACCAAAACATTTGGGGAGGGGGCGGGGCGGGGAGTGATACACTGAACCTAACTGCTGTTTTAGAGATGACAAGTTCTACCGAGTTCTCTCCCAACACCCTATTTTGATAATAACTACAGCTGTACTGAAACATATTGCCTGGTCTCCGTGAGGTTCATAACATTAGTTCTTAAATCACAAAACCTCCAAAGAAAATTTACCATTGTTATTTGTGAGATCACATAGTTTAGTGGGGTAAATGATGGATTTTATAGGGAGGGCCTGGATTCCAGATGGGGAGAAAGCTCATATCTGTCAATGGACAAAAAATCCTTTGGGAATACCAGAGCTGGTCCAAACCAAAGAAGAAGGCTATGGGACTGAGCATTCACTGGGAAAAGGGCTTCAATGTTACAATACTTAAACTGTTCGGATGGTTGAAGAGTAACCAAGATGTGATAAAAGGGATTTATCCTTTTTTTGGTGAAATTTTCAACCACCTGCAGACATAAAAGGATTTAGTTTCGCCCAGTCTTCCATTTGATTAAATTTATTCCCAGAGTTATAATTATTAAATTATAATGACCAATAAAGGTAAAAAATAGGCCCTTTTATAATGTTGCTCTTTGGCATGGGAATAAGACTCACCTTAACAATTAATGGCATTAAACCAAATATTTCAAAATATTATAACTATTTCAAAAAGTAGGATTTAACCCAAAGAACATTTTAATCTGAATACTAATGCTTTAGGAAATTCTTAATTGATCAATTAAAGGAACTGGAGGAGTAATAACCATCTCAATTTCAATAATGAACTTCCATCATCTCTTCCTTTTAGCTTTGGAACAACCATGAGCAAGATCAGGCTCACAGGTTTCTGTTGGCTTCGCAGAGGAAGGATTGGGGTATGAGAACGGTTAGCTCCCGGAGCTAGCTGCTGGCAGAGCCAGGATCAGATTTCCTGCTTCCTGACTCTGGGACCACGCTGTCCTCAATTTGTGGTCCACAGGGGTCTTAAGTGAAAGATGAGTCCCAGACCAGCTCCTTCCGTAGCCCTCTCACTCATTCAAGTTTTACACAGAGATCACAGGGAAGAGCTGAGTATCCACTAAAGGTGTTTTCCATTGAAAGGCTCCTTGTAGTACATTATGTAATAGCAACATCTATCTCCTTATTTATTGGCTTCATTACACTCAAATCTTGGACACAAGGCATGCGTGACTATCACATTTGCCCCAGTGTGGGGCATGAAGGGGACACTGGGGTCCCACCTTTCCTATTGCTGACCCACCCATGGTAAATTAAGGAATGACCATAATTTCCAAAAAGGGAGGGGTGTTGCTCAAAGACATTTATAATATGAATAAGGAAGAATGGAAAAAAAACTGTGCTTACGATTTTGGACACAGGGTGAGATGGCTACCACTGAAATAAGCAGACACAGGCCTCCGTTTACCCCCAGAAGAATTTTATTTTCCAGGCAACCATCTTTCTGTGTATAAAACACTGCCATCAAAATCAAGCCTCCCGTGGCGATGGAGTACATGATGAGAGTCACCAGGGACAGAGAGGCGTACCACAGCTTGTTGCTAGCTGTGCCTGCGGTCCTGTTTCTCCAGGAAGTGGAGAAGAGCAAGGGGAGAGAAGACAGGTCAGTTGATTCTCCGACAGCATCTATCATCCCTCAGGCATTATTCACTAATGCTATCAGGCCCCAGCCCATAGTAATGAGTTATCCAGAAGGCCTATCATTTTACCCACTAGAAGCTAGAAGGTACAGGTAAATATGCAAAAACTTCTTGGCTCAAGGATAGAATTTTTTCTAAACACTGATAAAATTCCATCTTTGACTCAAGTGTATTCATCAGCTAAAATGAATACACCACAGACTTTATTCTAGCTTCCTCGTTCTGGATGTCAATTACCCCGGGACAGGTTTTGGCAGTATTAAAAAGTGGCTCTTTGCTGGAGTTGGAGTTTTCCCCATAAACACAGAGCCTGGAGGTGCCAGTCTCTTAGCCAAGTGCTGCAGCTCCTGCTGACACTCATCTTCCCTTTAGGGAGAGAGAAGCAAATGAACTTCACCCGGAGAAAGACTGGCTGACCTCAGCTCTTCCGTCTCTGCACTGAAAAGGAGAATCTGTACCAGTACTGCTTCTCCCAAACAATGCCAGGTATGATTAAGGAGAAGTTTGACATTAGAAAAAGTGAAGACAGGAATTCCCTGGTGGTCCAGTGGTTAGGACTCAGTGCTCTCACTGCCAGGGGCCCAGGTTCAATTCCTGGTTGGGGAACTAAGATCCCGCAAGCCTCGCAGCACGGCCAAAAAAAAAAAGGGGGGGTGGGGTGGGGTGGAGAATAAAATCAGCCGGGAAAAGAGTAGAAATTTTAATGGGATTTACAATAAAGAATCTAAAAGAGGAGGTTAATGTGCCCTCTGGTTTATGTAAACATTAATAAAGGGATGGGAGAAATAAGTAGTGATTTAACAATCTACAGAAACCATTCAGAACAAAGAAAAGAGGGCTTACTGATGCTAGATGAAGAGGACAGAACAACAGGGGGATGGACTGAATCACTGTCATCTGCCTTACGATTCAATTGCCCTTTGTAACCACACTCTCACAAACCTTCACAGAGAAAGCAACATACTTACTGTCTTCACAAAGCTGGAGAGTGTTCAAGCAACCCAGCTAAAATGTTTCAATTATGAAGTTACTGCAGCCCGGAGACAAAGAAAACAGGGAGGAAAGGCCAAAATGACAATGACCATCATATTCCTGAAACGGAGCCAGGTGCTCCGAGGACCACAGAGTTATTCTAACGGGGAAGGCACACAAAGCAAATGAAGAGAAAATGAAACTAGAGAAAGGAAGGAGCCAAATGGTCATCGACGACAGGGAGAGAAAACGGATTAAGTAGAAAAAGGTGAACACAGCTGACCAGTGTGTAGGTGGGGTCCAGCTGTTTCCTCACTAGTCTTTTGGGCTATGTTATTACTATAAGAAGGACTTTCTTAACAGTTAATTTATGCTTAGATTCCCAAGGTTAAATCTTCAACCCTAATCTCTCCCCTCAACTCCAGGCTCCTATTATCCAACTGTTAACGTCTCTGCTTGGAGGTCTAATCTGCATGTCAAACTTGGCAGGTCCAGATTAACTTCCCAATATTCAAACCTCCATCCCCAAACGTGCTCTTCTGTGATCTTCCCAACCTCAGAACATGGCAATTCCATTCTTCCCATTAGGGGTGGGGGTGGGGGGAGATTAAAGAATTGCAGTTGCTCTTGACTGCTGTCTTTTTCTCTCCCTGCTCCTCTCCTCTCCCCACCACCATGCCATCCCCAGCAGCAAATTCCACTGCTTCCAACTTCAGACTACATCAGAATCTGACTGCTGCTACCATGTGGCTTGCACCCTTCCCTCACCACTGGGGTCCAGCCACAGTGGATGTCCCTGTGCCCCTTAAAGAAGCCAGCACGATCCTGCCTTAGGCTCTCCCCAACTTCCTTCGTCTCCCTCACACCTCGTCATGAAAGCCTTTCCCTGCTCTGCTCACCCCAACTCCCACACCCTTTCTTTTTCTCCAGAGCACTTTTCACCATTGAACCTAGTACGTATTTGCTTGATTATAAGTTGATTATCTTTCCCCCCTCTCCCCAGGAGAATGTAAGCTCCACAGAGCAGGACACGGTTGCATTCACTGCTGCTCTCCTACTGTCGAGTGCCCGGCAAATAATAGGTGCTTAATGAATATTGGTGCAAGGACTGCCAACTGTCAGAGGATAACTGGATGCAGCAATGGTGGCAGAGTGGCTGTGATTCCTGCTGCTCCAGACTCAGTTGGTCCTCCCAATGACATCTTCTATAGACACCCCAAATAAGTGCTGTGACTTATTATCTTTATACTCTTGGTGCCCGGCACACAGTTAATACTCCAAAAAATTTGAATCAGTGCTCAATAAGAAGCACTTGGATGGAGATTAGAAAAAGACCGGGCAGTGGGGAGGAGTGTATGGACACAGAAGCAAGCAGGTTATCAGGTTAGGAAAGATGTCTGGGCTCAGGCTTCGGGTGAGGGTTAGGAGTAAACAAAACCCAACAACATTAATTTAAAATCCATAAAATGTAATAAATAAATAAATAAAATCTAGAAAATGGGTCTTTATTAGAAACACCTAAATAGGGCTTCCCTGGTGGCGCAGTAGTTAAGAATCTGCCTGCCAATGCAGGGTACGTGGGTTCAAGCCCTGGTCCGGGAAGATTCCACATGCCGCGGAGCAACTAAGCCCGTGCACCACAACTACTGAGCTTATGCTGTAGAGTCCATGAGCCACAACTGCTAAGCCTGTGTGCCCAGAGCCCGTGCTCCACAACAAGAGAAGCCACCGCAATGAGAAGCCCGTGCACCACAACGAAGAGTAGCCCCCGCTCACCGCAACTAAAGACCCAATGCAGCCAAAAAAAATAAAAATTAACTAATTAATTAAAAAAAATGCAACTCCCTCCAAAAAAGAAACACCTAAATATACTGTTTACTTTTTGTTATTTCAGTTTTTATATAGAACTGATGCTTCAAATTATAAAAATTGACCTAGAAAGTG
Source organism: Neophocaena asiaeorientalis asiaeorientalis (assembly GCF_003031525.2). NCBI lineage: Eukaryota > Metazoa > Chordata > Mammalia > Artiodactyla > Phocoenidae > Neophocaena > Neophocaena asiaeorientalis. The sequence continues at coordinate 1,694,822 of NW_020174269.1, forward strand.
TCAAAAACAAGACAACAGGCTTAGAAAGGAGTCGCTTATGCTAAGCCCCACATCACCAAACCAACACAACTTAAGAGTTTCAGCTCTCCCAGAAACAGAATCTTAAACCAGTCAATCAGGAATCCCCTGATTAGCACTAGTTATGTCACCTAACTGGTAGATGCCTGCCATCCCCTGAAGGGAAGTTACCTCACAATAACCAACCTGCTTTTTTGCCTAATATAACTTCCTTGTCCCTGCTCTCTGCTGCCTATAAACGTCTTTTATTTTGTACAGCTCCTCGGAGCTCCTTTCTATCTGCCAGATTGGAGGGTGCCCAATTTGAATCAATTTTTGCTCGGACAAACTCTTAAACTAAATTAGATGAATTTACATAAAAATAACAATACTTGTACATTTCCTAGCTTAATCCTAATTTTAGGCAGACCAACCAGCTGTGAGTATGTGGACAAAAGAGATTTTATTGGGACACTGGCCTCAAAGCCGGGACAACAGCAACATCAATCGTTGCAAAGCTCTTAAGCCATTCCTATTGGGTGGTTTCTGGAAAGTTTTTAAAGCAATCAAACTCTTCCAAAATGCCCATTAAAACTTGGCATCGATAATTAGTCCCAGAAAATGGCTTCAGAATCAATCAAAACATTAAAGTCAGAGTAAAAAAGCACAAGTATTCTCAAGGAAGCATACTATTTAATGGGCAAGTCAGGCACTCAGTATCAAAGATATTAATATTTTATCATAAGTTCCTTACTCGAAGTTTATTTGTAAAAATTTTAGAAAAGTGTGATACATTCCTTTTGTCAAATAAAAAATTCAGAATGAAAGTACGTAAGAATCACCAGGGAATTCCCTGGTAGTCCAGTGGTTAGGATTCCATGTTTTTACTGCCAAGGGCCCAGGTTTGATCCCTGGTCTGGGAACTAAAATTCCACAAGCCACATGGTATAGCGCCCCCCGCCCCCCCCAAAAAAAGAATCATCATCAATGGAAAGAATGGTATTTAATCAATTAAAATGCATTTCCAACTTACTGTGCATATTTCTTCTGCATAACTGAGAACAGGGTCACATAAAACTATAGTCAACCATTTGACTTATCTTTAGGAAAACTTTGCTGCCTCGAAACAAGATCTAGTAGAAGCCCCAAACATACTAGGTTTCAGGGATGACTCAAAATGCAGGACAGCATGCAATAATAAACTTATATATGTACTCAGACCTAGAAATCTGTATTATCATAGAGATTAAAATTTGAGGGGAGTTCCACGGCAGTCCAGTGGTTACGACTCTGCACTTCCAATGCAGGGGGCACGGGCTCAATCCCAGGTCAGGGAGCTAAGATTCCCACATGCCGCGCAGCGCGGCACCCGCCCCCCCCCCCCCCCCCCAAAATAAAGATTTGAAAAAATACCAAAACACGCCTGTAGTGCTACCTGTATGACTATTCAATGTGCTGCAAACATTTTTAAATTGGTATTTGGGTGCTTACTCCAATATTTACCAAATAATAAAATGTTTAACCTATCTTTTCACTCAGGCATCTCATGATTCGATTTTCAAAAAAACAAGACCAAAACAAAACAACTACTACTACTACCAAGCTGAGGAATATAATCACGATGAAAAGTGTTTTGAGAGAATTTGGACAGTATATTTTGTTTTGTCCAAAATAAAAAATAAAATTCACATTCATATAGAACTTTCAGATACCCGCCCAAACAGTACAAAATAACATGATGCCTACAAAATCTACAAAATTACAAAAGCCTTACTGGATATAGCAGGCAGTTATTTTCATTCATATTTTATAAGTAAAGTAAGACAGAGCACTTCAGTGCTTTGCCCAGAGTCACAAAGAGAGTCAACCTTAGCACCGAAGGAGCTGGACCCCGGTCTAGCTGTCACTTCCTCAATGTGGCTCAGCAAGAAATAAAACGAGCCATTAATAGTTTGGCATTCCCCATGTATTCTAGGATGTGAATTCTATTTTCAAGGCACTTAAAAAGGGTCTGTATTTTTTTTAAAGTCGGGGAGGCTTTCTAAGGTAGAACAACAGATCTTCCTAATGAAGGGGTCCTTCCCCTCCTAGGCAGTTGAGAAGGAACAAAAATTTTTTTAAAAAGAAAATCACTATTTCATTGAATATTCTTTGCAGAACATTGAACCTCCAGCTCCAAAGTACTTTTTTCTTTTTAATCTCCTAAGGATGGGAGCCTAAGATATAGCCTACCCAAATTTTCAGCCACTAACGCAAGCACGGAGCAGGGGCTGCGAGGTGCCAGCAGTGGGGTTGAGTGTGGCTAAGTCTTAGAGCCCAAATGAGAGGATGCAGGGAAAAGAGAGCCAAAGAGTGAAAAGAAATGAAGTCGAAAAAGGAAAAGTAGAAAGGCGAGAAAAACAGTATGGGAGAGGAGTAAATGAAGAGGTCCAAATAGCAGGAGGGAAGGGAGAGAACAAGCAAAAATTGTTTTTGGTGTAAGCAGGCTGCTAATTCCTGGCAATACAACTCGGGGAAGAAAGAGCTCATTTCAACAATGGGCACTTTCTGAGTCAGAGAGTGAGTTCACGTGGAAGCTCTCCATAAAGGCACATACCAGTTCTTGTTCCATTTATGTGCAAACTCCACAAGTAAGAGGAGCTGGATGCCTATGAACAGGAAGCCTCCGATGGCTCCCACATAGCGCCAGGCTGCAAAAGAAGACCGTCCGAAAGGAGATGAGGTGACTGTCCCGAGTCTTTAACTCAAAAGAGAGTAATGACTACAGTTAATTTTTACTGCAGGCTCCCTGTACCAGTAACACATTTAATTCCCACACAACCCTACAAGGTGGGTACTACTATTACCCCCACTATACAGATGAGAAAAACTGAGAGTCTACACGTAAGTTGACAAGGTCCCATAGCCAGTAAAGGGTGGGGCTGGGATGTGAACTCAGGCAATCTGGCACCACAGCATCCAAGCTTCACCTCCATGCTATAAATAAATGCCAGATATCCTAACAGATGCAGTAATTCATAAAATCAACAATGACCCTCAATTTAAAAGTAAAATCACACGATGCCAGAAAAACCAAGGATTCAAATTTTACCGGAGACCCACCAATGTCCAGTGAGGAAATGAGGTTCACGTGGGGGGCCACGGACTCAGGTTCTACTTCTGGCTTGGCCACAGAGAAGCCCAAACCTTGGATAAGCGCATCACATCTCTGGGTTGTCTATAATACAACTGAGCTGTGCTAGAGGATGGACAGCTAGGTCCTGTCCCATTCTAAGTATATTATTCTAATATATACAAGGACCTCTGTGGAGAATAGAAAACTAGTTACCAGTATTTTAGGTAAAAAGACAACTTGGATACAACTTCCTGAAGGAGTACATAAAACCGGTATGACCCTAAGAAACTAGCTGGAGCCTGATATGTGGCTATTTGAGGGACTATGGCTGTTCCTTATTCACAATGTGAGTATTTTTACTATCTTAATAAGGAAAGTGAATCCATTTGGGTCTGAACAGTGTTCTGAACCTCTAAAACTCAGGCTTTTTTTTCTCCTCCCTACCTCATATGAAGAAGGGACCCTTGTTTCAGCTATGATTGAATGCATTATATTAAATAACTTTGGTAGGTTCTATCGATAAGGAATATAACTCAGTGTTGTACAGTTTCACATAAGGCAAGTTTAGAAGTGGTCTGGAGGATGCCTTTCTTACCCCATTATAGCTACAGCAGATTTAAAGCTGCTAAGAAGCCTTGGGTTTGTGTGCAGTGCTCAGAAAGAACAAGGTCTCCCTGGGTCACGCTGACATGCTAAACTAGTTTTCAATCAAGTTTTAAGTGCTTCATTTTCCCTTCAGGCTAATAACCTTAATTTCAATTCTTCAACCGGTAGAGTAACTAAAGGTCCTCTCACCCCTCCCAGGGAGGAGTAGGATTTTTTTTTTTTTTTTAAGGTACAAGAAAGTTAGTAACCTACAATATCAAAGGCACCCTGGACTACGCTTTCGAACAGTTTTACAAAGTGAATAAAAACACAATAAATAGATACACCCCAATACCCCATTTGTACCATTTAGAAAGGTCTCCTGATCTGGAATGAAGAAGGCTCCTGAGCACATGGCCCCCAACAGCAGAAGTTTAAAGAACCAAAAGCTGGAGGGGAAGAAAAAAAAAAAAAGGAAATGTATTTAAATGATATTCAAGGAAGGACAAAAGACCTCTTAGAGGTAAGCGTGTCAATTCACGATTCTGTTCTCTCCAAATGGAGGGGAAGTAATTAAGTGACTGGAGACTGCCTTTTCCCATAATTAGACAGACTTCGGTGTGGCCTCTGATTATGCAAGACCATTTTGTTGCAGGGGTGGAAGTGACCTGGGGGAAGCTCTTGGTACAAGAAATAAACTCTTATCTCCAATGCATTTCTCATTATGGTACCAGGTGTTACAAATAGGATTCCAGTTCTTAGGCCACTGTGTGGTAAGTATAAGTTCCACCTTCTCTAAAATCAGTGTCAACAATTTCAACTAGAGGAAAGCAGTCAGAGGGTCTGAAGAGTGGAAGAGGTCCTGGAATGTTGCTCTGAATATAAGGAAGGGTGAAAGGATCCCCACAAAGACTCACCCATTGTGAATATAGGCTCTACAACTTTTACTGTTGTTGATTTTCAAGGTCAGGAGGCAGAATATAAAGAAGAAACAGGCCATTCCAAAACAGACTCTATATACCGCAGAATACCCCACCAGCTTCTCACAGGTGTCGCCAGCTTTAATGCCTTTACACATATCTTCGAAAAAAGGGATCTGAAGAAAAAGAGAAAAAGTAATTTGTTAAAACTAGGAAAAGAAGGGCTGCCAATGGAGTGTTCTTTCAGCCTACAAGTCAAAATCCAATGTGAAATACACCATGTGCAGAGAGAAATTAAGACTGAGAAGAAAGTCTCTCTTCCAAAGACCTCTTTCTTTCTCTGAATCTTTCTTAAAAATATAGTGCTCATAACATATCACTCCACCTCCACCTACTCCTAATGAATTCTGAAATCCAGCATCAGAGTTTTAAAAAATGATATTTATAATACACAGGTATATTTTTCTTTATTCATTCATTCATTCATTTTTGCTGCGCCGGTCTTAGTCGCTGCATGCGGAATCTATCGCTGCGGCCTGCAGATGTCTTAGTTGCGGCCTGTGGGATCTAGTTCCCCAACCAGGGATCGAACCCAGGCCTCCTGCATTGGGAGCTCAGAGACTTACCCACTGGACCACCAGGGAAGTCCCACAGGTACATTTTTCTTGAAATGCATAAATATGGAGAATAATTGCACATTTGCCATTATTTATATAGGATAAGCTCCTGACCTGGAAATGAAATCAGTGGGTCAAGTAGTATCTACATTTTAAAATTTCAAGAGATAAAGTCAAATCACACTTTTAAAGGCTGCCTTTACATCCTACCAGTAATATTTGAGACTGCTCACATTCCCAACCTGAGCACCAAATTTAAAGGTTAAAAACCACTATCTTGTTTTAATGTCCGTCTTCCTCATTACTAGTAAGGTTCACATCTTTTCTTAAATTTATGGCCATTTGTATTATTCTCTGTGAATTGGCAGTTAATTGGATTTTTTTTCTTGATCCACTGGAGCTCTTTATTTACGGACCTTAATCTTCTGATAAATGTTGATAATGGTTTATTCTAGTACAATTAGAAGGTTTTAATGTAAAACCCACTTACATTATCAGGATAATTAAAATCTTACATTATGAGAACAAGCAGCACGTTTCTATTAATGTCAGAAAATAAAGATTTAGTCAGTGTTAAAAAAAAAAACTTGCTTCTTACCAACATCAAAGCTGAATACTCTTTAGAACAGAAAATAAGTTGAAAATCACATTACAGCCTTTACTCACAAGACAAAAAAAAAAAAAAAACCCAGGAAAAAAATGACATAAAACTAGAGGTAAAACTGAAGCATGATAATTTAGTTTCTTCTCCAGAAAATATCCTAAAGAAACAACAACAGTGGAGGTTATTAAGATTTCCATAAACAGAAGGAAGACTACACTTAATTGCAGTTCATCTTCCTCCACGAGGGTTCCCTCCCTCAGAAAAGAGCTGCAATCATTACTATACCTGAATCTCAAACATGCTTTTCCAAACAAAGCATGTTTTTCAAAATTAGTGTCTCAGGCAAAAAAGCACTAATACTGAGACCCTATTAGGATAGCTCCATTTCCATGAATAGCTACAAAAGATTTCATGCGACTTCCCTGGCAGTCCAGGGGTTATGCTCCGCACTTCCACTGCAGGGGACACGGGTCTGATCCCTGGTCGAGGAACTAAGATCCTGCATGCTACGTGGCACAGCCAAAAAAAACAAAAAGATTTCATAAAGAAATGCCAAATATTTTGCAGTCAGCAAGTTCCTGCAACTCCAATTTCTTTTTGATCAGAGCAAGAAATAAATGCATAAAGAGAGACACTACTATATTTTTGAGCAAGCCAGGTAAAATACTAAGCCTAATGAAATACAGAATGTCTATCTGTATAGGATAGGACCTTGAACTTTTAGCAGTGTTTCACAGTGAGTGAGCAAACTCACATGGTTAAGATCCTCATATACTGAAGTAATGGGGGATGCCACACAAGAGTTAAATTTAAATTTTGGATAAATAATAACTAATTTTTTAATATAACAACACTTGGGACATACTTAGACTAAATATTGCATGGGACATATGTATGCTAAAAAAGCATTCCTTGGGAAGAGATGAAGCTCAAAAGAAGGAAGGGTCTTGGTGGGAAGGGCCAGGTGTATGCCATGCTAAGGAGTCTGGCTCCCACCCTGTAAGGGAAACAACTATTTAAGCTGGAATGCCTTTGGCTGCAGAGTGGAGAACATATGGGAAAGGGACAGGTTTGAGGCAGGAGGATAAATTAGAGGGCCACTGGATTAACAGTCCAGATAACAATCGAAGAAGGTAAACTACTAGCAGAGAAAACAGAAATTGTGTGGCTAGAAGTCATAGTTAGCAGGACTGTAGGGATGGCGAGAAAAGTGAAGGATGGGGGGAGGGTTCTCTTCTGCTTTATTAAAGCTGTTTGGGGTGGTGGGGGAGTAGGGTTGGCAGAGGACGAAGAGTGGAACTGAAAAGAACAGATCGGGAGTTTGCTTTTAACATATAGGGTTGGAAGCGCCTTGGAGCATCCCAGTGAGAACGGCTGGTCTGGAAATTGCTTCAGTATAGCGATAAGGATACAGGATACAGGAAGTGCCCTCACACAGGTAATGAGAAGTCAGGAAGGGCCTTCTGAAGGACCTTGAACTTTTAGCAGTGTTTCACAGTGAGTGAGCAAACTCACATGGTTAAGATCCTCATATACTGAAGTAATGGGGGATGCCACACAAGTGAACGTTTCAGAGCCTCTAGCAGGAAACAAAAGCTGCACCCGTATGAATGGTACCGATAATAAGGAGGTAACACTGCATTAAATCTGTAAAAGGAGGCGCCATGCCGCCTCACTCACTCCTGTTTTGTTCATATGGGATTTACTGTTCTGTAATATTCATGGAACTCTTCTTTTCCCTCCCTTCCGTGTCCCACTCTATCAGCAAAGCTAATCCCTGCTGCACACCGCTGCCCTCACTTCCACTGTAACACGTGCGTGGCAGCATCCCTTTCGTCTACACCAGCCCATCTTTCCCGATTAGACTCTTCTCCACCTCCCTACCCCACAGCCACTTCTCTCTTCTTCTCAGATCAGTTCAAGAAGAACGTTACTGCCAGCAGGCCTGAACGCCTACCCTACCATCCCCCACAAATCCCCCCTCCCCTAAAACCCTTGTTTACTGCCAGAGGCCCTTAGGCTCATCAAAGGGTGCGTATGTGGCACTGCATACTTCATCCAAAATATCAGTAGGCAAACAACCCCCTGCTCAAATACTAAGACCTGCTTTATGCTCTGTGGGTGACTTAGTCATTTAGCCTTCAGTACGTGGTGAATATTTTTTGGCAAAGAATCTCCGAGTTGAACAAGCTGGCAGGATTTTGCGAGGGGAATCTGCTCTGATTAAATATTTGCTGTTCCAAGCTCCATCCCGGTTTTAGAAAAAGAAAACATACATTACACACAGATTCCACACCATGGGGTAGAGGGGACAGGCCTGCTAAGGGTGTTACCTCTTACGTCTGGTTCTGGACATCCAAGGACGCTGCATCTGTGTTGGTTCTGTACAGACCCAAGGGCAACGGTTTCCCCACAAGCCTCAAGCAACAAAACTCAGAGCCACAAATTATCAGGAAGAATAAAAAGCTCACATGGACTTCCAACCCTGAGAATTAAATCAGTGAATCGTTGTAAAAAGTGCTCATCACAGTTCCTAATCCATAGTAGCCATTAAGTAAACTTCCTTAACTCTAAGGTACTATTTTATAAAAAGAACTTCTCGGGGAGGGAGTTAGGCACATTACATGAACCCCTGACTGGTTGATGCATACTGATTTAAACATGGGGGGACATGAACATCTTAGAACTCAGTAGATGCTCTATTCACTTTACAAAGGATTCATATTGAAAGTTACAGTTGGACCCCCATATCTGCCAGTTCTGCATCTGTGGATTCAACTAACCACAAATGGAAAATATTTTTAAAAATTTTTTTATTTTTCAGGAAGCTCCAAAAGGTGAAACTTGAATTTGTCATGTACCAGTAACTATCTACATAGTATTAGATATTATAAATAATCTAGCGATGATTTAAAGAATATAAGAGGATGTGCCTAAGTAATATACCATGTCATTTTATGTAAGGTACTTGAGCATTGGTGGATTTTGGTATCCGATAGCATCCTGGAACCAATCCCCCACAGATACCAAAAGACAACCGTACCGGGTAACTTTCAATAAGATGAATCCTTCCCTGGCACATATATATAGGCATACATGAGAGATATTGTGAGTTCAGTTCCAGACCACTGCAATAAAGCAAATGTCTCAATAAAGCGAGTCACACAAATCTTTTGGTTTCCCAGTGCATATAAAAATTATGTTTATACTACACTGCAGTCTATTTAGTGTGCAATGGCACTATGTGTTTTTCTTTAAAAAAAAAAAAAAAGCAGTGTATAGACCTTAATTAAAGAATATTTTATTGCTAAAAGAACACTAACCATCATCTGAGCCTTTGGTGAGTCATGGCAGTAACATCAAAGATCACTGATCACATAACAAATGTAATAATGAAAAAGTTTGAAATATCGCGAGAATTACCAAAGTGTGACAGAGACATGAAGTGAACAATGCTGTTGAGAAAATGGCACCAATAGACTTCTAGATGCAGCATTCCCACAAACCTTTAATTTGTAAAAAACGCAGTATTTGCAGAAGTGCAATAAAGGACAACAAAACAAGGTATGCCTGTATAAGAACTGAGTTCTAAAAAACAGTGCTCACTACCTATCTTTCAGAGACCTAGTTGCCGCCCAAAAGAAAACACGTCTGAACTCCCAAATCAGGGAAGACATTTTGAAACATCAACACAAGTATTAAGCTCAAAGAGATGGAAGCTAGAAAATCCCTGTAACTCATCTATATAGAAGAGAGGCTAGCTATGCCTCCAAAACAATTTCAATCTCAGGTAGATAAATATAAACAAACAATGGAAGAGCTATAGAAAGGCTTACAGGTCTAGTTGGCCAGGGGCCCACATGCTGCAAACTTAGAAATAAAGTATAGAATTTGGGAGTGTTTCTTACAGAAACGAAGAGGAAAAGGAGCGGCGTGTTCCTATAATATTGAAATATTATTTGGGAGAGATGAGAAAATGGCATATTAGCAAAGCGAATGAGTCTTACAGTTCATTACATCAAATTTTTAGGGCATTGAATGAAACCAAGCTGCAGAGAAAGCTTTGGGCAGCTGAGCAGGAGTGATACCATAGAACCTAGAAGAACCATGTCTGTAGGTTCTGTTTAGTATCTCTTACTTGAAATGAATTTCAGAATCGAGACCCTCTCCCCTTTTTGATATTCCACTTATTTTCAAACTTTCTAAGACAATTTCTTTTTGTCTGTGGAAAAACTCCAGTGTCCATGAGAGTGATGCCTGTCTGTTACCCACCCACGGACAGGAGCTGTGAAACAGGGAACATTAAGATCCACTTCCATCCTCCCCTCAGCGGCCTCTAGCAACCAAGGCTCATTTCTCTGTAAATTATTACCTTTGAGGCCCTTTTTTTTTGGGGGGGGGTGCTATTTTTAAAAACAGTAACAATCTCACATCTCTTTTGTTCGGGTTTCTAGACATTTTTACAAGAAAAGTCTACATTGTGCCATTATTAAAAGCCATAAGGGGAACTAAAATTTCACCGAGCCTGGTTTTATTTGACCCTGCCACCTCTGCCATCAGGAACTTAACATCCCCAAATAGTAACTCCCCAGAATCTCGGAAGCATGCAAGACAGAGACAGCACTGGTGCTCACAGCTTCTCCTCCACCATGAGCATTTCGTCAGGATCAAACCACCCCAAATATGATTAGACAGTTAGAAAACAACTCCAACCAAACTTTAAATAATAAGCTTTCAACCCAAACAAGACAACTTGCAGAGAACTGACTAATAATGATGGCACGAAGGGCTCTTCCTCAGGAGGGAAGCAGGCGACAGCTAACGTCGATCTGCTCAGGGAATTAAGGTAACATGAAGGCAGAATGTACTAACAAGAATCACGCCAGTTATTAATCTTGAAGGAGAGATAAGAGTTAATCCCAGCGAAAACTCATATAAATCTTCAATTAGGCAATGGCAGTGGGGATTGGGGCCGTGGAATAGACAGGTCCCGTGGAATAGACAGGTCCCGTGTGCTGATTTGATGGGGCCTAGGAAGAAAGGCAGAGGAACCCAGAACTAAGATTCCCAGTTCCTAGCTTGGCAGTTGGTTGGATGGCGGCCCAGCAGTGGATAGGAATCACAGAAGAGCGGTTTCAGGATGGAGGGGCAGTCATTCACTTAACGACAGGCGGCCAGTATCCGGGGGAAATGTGGGCAGATGGCTAAGCAAGGATGCAGTGCTCCAGAAAGATAGCAGGACTAGAGAGAAGGACTTGGTAGTGACCAGCAGAGATGGCAAAGGAGGCACTCAGTGGAGTAAATAAACTCACCTGGAGAGGAATGTGGGTAGAGGAGGGGGAGGGAGACAGGTGGGAACAGCCCAGAATGCTGGGGAATACAAACATTTGGGGACTACTGGGACGAAGGGGAAAAAAACCAAGGAAGAAACTGAAAAGGTACAGAACCAGAGAGAAGTTGAGGGAGGCTTTCAAGAAGCAGAGTGTGTCAAATACCACCAATGCGATGACGACACAGATTGGATTTGCCAACAGAGTCATCTGGGGCAGTGATCAGAATATTCTCTCGAGCAGATGGGGGCAGAAGCCAGACTGATGGCTGAAGGCTGAGCAGAGGAGACAGTCAGGAGGGCTGGGTAGCGGGCAGGAACTGAACCCAGCAGTCCTTTCACCCCTGCTTTCAAGAAATCTAACTGCAAACATAAGAGTCCAAGCATCATTCTAAAATATATTTATTTACAATTATACAAGCAATACATAATTATATTCTCATTGCCAAAGAAAATGTAAATTATAACAGATACAGATAACTGAATCTCCTTGCCCATCATTACTCCAACCCTAACCTGACTGCTTCTCAGAGGGAACCATTGTCACACTTTCATGTGTATCCTTTTAGGCCCTTTGCTGTGTTATTCCCCTCTCATTACGTCTCACAGATTGTTGCACGTTCAACACATAAATCTATTTGCATCCTTTTTAACTACTATACAGAAATCCACAACCCAGACCAATCATAATTTAGTTTCTGTGATGCTAGTGGCAGACATTTACATTGTTTCTGAGTTTTCACTCTTATAAACGATGTACAATGGTTAGTTCCCATATTGTGCATGTCTCTCTCTGCACATGTAGAGCATTTAGGAGGACTGACATCCACAAGATGAATACTGAGTCATAAAATTGGTTAAATTTTAACCGACACTGCCAAACTCTCCCCAGGGAGGGTTTCTGAAAACCCTAGGTTTGGGGGGAACAGGGAGAGCAGGAGAGAGACACAGAGATGCCCACAGAGCCCCCTACACACCCATCTCGGAGCCAGGAAAGTCTCTGCTGCTCCCCCCTAGGGTCAGCACCTCAGTAAGCACTGCCCCCCATAATCAAGAGAAAAGGGGTGGAAACAGGGGGCCCTCTGAGTCCAGAAAACAAATCCACACCTAACCTCAGAGACAAAACTGCAGCTATGGAGGCCTGGACTTTGTTTTAGATGGCAAATACGGTTATTGGCCCACACTCCCTCCCACAGAATGCAGGCTGTGATAGAGAACTCTGTGCCCCCCTGAGAGAAACAAGGCCCACTGACAGTTGTCTCTTGAACACAGAGATGCTGAAGTTTCTATTAAGAGCACTAAATGTCTAAACAGGCAGAGCTTTCTAGTCAGACCACTCATCAGTGGGAAGATGTGCTTATGGCCTAAGTGAGCACCAAATCAGCTAACTTCCTCTTGAACTTGTGAACCTGGAATAGAGTGGTGACATATCATATGCAAATCCAGCTACGCTCATGGCTGTTTTCTGTAAATAATTATTAAAAGCCCAGTGAAATTAGAGTTTACGTGTGTATTCTTCGTCCCACATGATATATTACATAACTATACCTAAGCGTCACAGCACAGGGTTTGCTCATTCCCTGACTCATTCATATCTACTGTGCACAGGTACTGTTCTAGGATACGGAGATTCAAGCAGAGAATAAAACAGGTTAAAAGAGCCATGCTAACAAGAAGCTCCCTTTCTAGTGAAATGCTGTACACACAAAGCCACGTGTGCTCTGCTTTATGGATATTTCAGGCATTTTCATGGTTTAATTTCAACTATCCGTGATTTTGCCTTAGGTGGGACACAAGAACCTAATATGCTCCAAAAGACTGAATCCTACCAAACCTATACCCTCAAGGTTCTGAGAGTCCCTAGTCACTTGCTCCCCAGGCAGGGGGACATTTCAGTTTCTGGCCCAGCATCCTTCCCATTTTACACTGGACCAGGAATTGGGGGCCCCCAGGAGCAAAGAACTGGGGTACCCACACATTTTCTCCATCCCCACTTCTTCCCAGTCACCAAAATGATTGGCTTGGCTACCTAAAAAGAGGGGCTGATTATTATTATTTTTTAACCTGTGAATGATTTACCACGTATTTCAAAAGGCCAGGAAGAGTAAGACATCATACTGTTGAACGTGTCACACTGAATTTACCCCTACATTGTTCTTGCCTAGTCAACCCAGTACATACGAGCTCACACAGCCCAGTATTTGCAACTTCATCAGGAGCTCCGGTACCCTCAGCACAAAGTTGAGGCCATTCAAGTTTCCCCTTCAGGGAGAAGGGGAGAATAACTGCATATGACAGGCACAGGGCCACTGAGGTCTACCACAGGCCAGCGAAGCAAAGGACAGAGTGTGGGTCAAATCCAGCTAGCTCCTGTTCATGTAAATGCAGAACAGAGCCACACTCATTTGCTGGCATTTTGTTTTGGCTGCAGATTGAGTAGTTGCTAAAGACCGCAAGGCCCTCACAGCTGAAATGTTTACTAGCTGGCTCTTTACAGGAAAAGCTCCCCCGGCCCAGGACTAGGAAGCAGAGCTGAGGAGCTGCGCTGAGCTGCTGCTGAAGCATGAATTAGCATCTCAAAGGCAAATGACAACTGGTGATGACTTACTCTATGGATCATAAGTCAAAGGAACAGCGGAGACGCGACGGGCGGAACTTGGGCTTTGAGAGAATTAAATCGTACATCTCCCGTATGTCATTTTCAGAGCTGCAGCTTAAGGATTTTAATTTATCTGCCTGCAAAAAAAAAAAGCTTTGTGGAGGAGGTGGTGGAGGGCATGCCTGCGAGTTCAATGCTTTTTTCTTCTGTGGGTCAGAAGCCCGCATAGTAGGAAAAAAAACCTCACATCTGTTATACAAACATGGCGTGTAGAACCAAAAATAAAACCCACACTGATGAAAGCCGGCATGTAGAGAGATAATTTTAGACTTACTTTTAAGACTGTATAAACAGCTTCACTGACATTTAAAAACCACACCCTCCAAATACCCAACCCCCCTTGTGATTAAGCTCAACCCTGCTTTAGAGGGCAACACACTCCAGTCCCTTTTACAAACCTACCTCACCTCGGCTCCCAGTCTCCTAAGAGGACGGCTCCCAGTCTCTCATGAGGACGGAGAAAAAGCACTCCTGAGTCCTAACGTCACCCCAAAGGTCAACAGAAGGGACAGCTGACACCACCGTCTCCAACAGTTGCTAACGGAATTCAGAAGGCTCAGCGGCCATGGCTCAGGAGCCCAGCCGCTCCGCAGCATGTGGGATCTTCCCGGGCCGGGGCACAAACCCGTGTCCCCTGCATCAGCAGGTGGACTCTCAACCACTGCGCCACCAGGGAAGCCCCAGATTATTTTTAACTATGCAGCCTAACGCTGGGGGCACCTTCTTTATACAGTTTCCACCTGAGGCCCAGTTCTCTAAGGACAACTGTATGTTACTCACACCCACATCCCCTGCACCTGCCACAGTGCTTGGTAGTTACATAGGCAGGAAAGAAAGGAGGGAGGGAGGGAGGGAGGAAGGAATCAATTACGTGACTTAAAAGATATTTTAAAACATGAACTCGGATTACAGTTTAACCAAGTAACACGATCACCCTTTTAAACTCTGTTATCAAGTATCAAGACTCAACTATTCACAATATTTATATCTCCTGCTCCCAGCGATCTGAGGCTACTGTTGTTTGTGTATTGTGCTATTTGTTCCCTCTGGCTCCAATTTTATAACAGAGCTGTTTCCAACCAGAAGCTCTTGTCTGTCCCATTTATCTGCAGAGAGCTGCGTGGTCCCGCCTATGGACAGTTGCTTAACAGGTGCCTTTGATGGTCACAGAAAAAAGGATCAAGAAAACTTCAGTTCTCACATCTTATCATCGTACCCCTCCTACAGCTGGATGGATCCTGAAACAGAGATCCTGTTAACATCCGATGCTCCCCCAAAGCTTCTGGGTAACAGATCCTCCAGACCAAGGACAATAACTATTGTTTCTTGTTTTCTGGCTCCTGGTAAGCTCATTATTACTGGACTAGGATCAAACCTCTTTGTCTTTGGTTCAGACTCAAAAAGGCTCTCAGCAGGGTTTACATTAGTTCAAATCACTGCCTGTAGAACCAGACTATTTCCCACAATCACTCTCCCCGCATTCACTGAGCGCAGGAGGTTGGGGCCTGAGCCATGAGAGAAGCGAGGGATGGGAGGGCTGCAGGGACTGTTTTCTCCAGGTGGTGTTATGCCTGGATGAACTTGAGACCTAAGATAAAACTGTTTGGAAACATGTGTCCCCAGAGTCACCCCAACTTAGAGAGGAGGGGACCCACAAGATTTAAGAGGTGGAACCTCACTGCCAGCACACCCCAGGGAAACTCTGATCAGGCCACAGTGAGAATCTTCCCTCTGTGTTCTACAAAGAACTTGAAGTTCAATGGCCCAGGCCCACCTTTAACCTCAGAAACACACTCACTGATACACTGGACACATATAAGGTACAACAGTACAAAGAACTCAGCTGCTGTTCAGAACGAGGACTTTTGAAAAGCATTCTATCTCAGCTGGACTAAAAAAAAAAAATACTCCAGACTCAAATAACTGGGTCAGCAATATCTTTTTTGGCGCTAATTCAACACTTGTTCTAACACAAAAGCATATAATGCCAGCTGAGAATGGAGAGTTCTACTTCCTAGAACTTCAATGCACGACAGCAACACCTGACGCTACGTCTCAGGTACACAGTTTTCCTAACATTCAACCAGTAAAGACCAAGATCAAGACAGGAGCCAGACTTCCCAGCTTCAGCGTGAACACCTGTCATTCTACGCTGCGACAAACTACATGGTGTTTGGGATCAAACTGGAATATTTTTCGTTGCTGCTGTTTGTTTACTTTGAAAAGACGGTCACACCAAACACAACTTGAAGGCAGGTTCTATTTCCCATGCAACGCCCACGAATAAATAAATACTGGATTTGTGGTTGCCCCTATTTTCTATTTCAGACTAACCATCATCCCTAGAGCCCAGCTTCTGGCTTTACAAAGGGAAGGAGGCACGTGAGGAAGATAAGCTAAGAAAGCCACTGAGGGCCCGAGGTGGTACTATTTCCAGAGGAAATACTTCTCCCTCACCACCAAGTCCAGAAGAAAGATCAGAAAGAAGGAAGGATAAGTTTGCTAAGGCTTCTTCTGCTACCTCTGTGAACATCTGAGCAACAGCGGACCCCAGCCGTACAGGCCAGAGAGGCACCCCTGGCCGGGGACCAGCAGTCCTGGGTCCTTGTCCCAGCTCTACCTGGTGTCACGGCCTTGGACAAGCCACCTCACTGCCCTGAGCCACATCCTCTCATCTGTCAAACGAGAGGGGTGGTTAGGGTTATAACAAGATTCTTCCACTTTAAAATAATGTTTTATCCAAATTATACTCTAAAAAGAGAGCAATATTTTCTCTGCATGACCCTTAACATCGCATAGTATCTGCTGTCTCTTCACTGGGCAGAACGCTTATGAATGGGAGCTGCATCCTTTTTTCCATTTCTTACCTGTTTAACTAGATCCTTTAACTAGTAACTTTGTTTCATGTATTTTTTTTTTTTTTTTAACCCCCTGTGACTGGCACGGGAACGGGAATGGGAGGGCTTTCCCAAAACCAATACTTATTCTAATGCTTTCATATTCCTAATACTGTAGGTTAAAAAAAAGTAGAGTAGCTCGTTACCAAATTTCAGCATCTGTAACATGCTGGATCAAAGCTCTGTCAACTCTAGGAACCACCCAAGTATGGTTAAATGTCACTGTGAACTGACCACAGGGTGTACTCAGGAAAGCATTTTGAAATCTAAGTCGTCTCTAAGGAAAGTAGCTTCTGTGTTCATCTACAGTTGCTACACTGTGGGGACTCCAGAATTTGAAAATGGAGTATCATCTGGGAGACGTACAAGTACAAACAGCAACCTCATGGGGTCACCCATGGGGTTAGTTCTCTGGAGAAAGAAGTCTGAGGGGAAGTGAACGTGTGAAGCTAGGGACATGGGGACAACCCAAGTCTAAATAAGACAATTGGAACAGGACATCAAGGAGCCTGGTGGGGTCGAATCAGGACTGCCTGAATGCAGAGTAGAAACCCAACCCTTTTATGACCTGCCTGGGGCAAGTATGTCGTCAGCACTGGACCTAGAAAAAGGGTGAGAATGGATCTGTCCCCAGCACTGTCCTGAGAAAAGTGTGCCTCAGCCAGCAGAAAAACATTAGGAATAACCAAAGCCGGAAATGAAAGCACGGCTCAGGGAAAGCAGGCAGAGGAGAAGGGCTCAGGCCAGGAGGTGACCACTACACTCGGCGCGGGGGTGGGGTGGGGTGGGGCGATGGATGACCAGATGTGGATATGGCCTCGGAACAAGCCTGGCTATAAACAGTCCTCCTTTATTCCATTTTCATCCACCTACTTCCACGTAATCTATGTTAATACAGCTAATATACATGAATTTCCCATTACCACATCTCCTTCTCCTTCTAATGAACAGTGAAAATGACTGAGAAATACAGACCAAAGCTAATTTATATATCACCTCTAGGGAATGTGTTGAGAGAGAACTGGATTTTTCTGAATAAATAGAGAAAAGTCCTTTAAGCCCATCCTGCTACCTCTGTTCCAGGGGCCTAAATCCACAGTTGGCAGCCTCAACATTCATCCCTGTTCCCCTTCCCTGGCAAATTATGGACTTCATGATAACTGTAGAAATCGCGAGTAGAATACCTACTTAAGATTTTTTTAAAGGGGTGGGGGGAGGTGATGACTGTAACTTGGGAATGTAACTGAAGGAGGGGCAGATTTAGATCCAATCAGGGTCCCACCTCCACTTAGTCCTGAAACTGAGTGGTCCATTGAGTTCAGTGGACCAAAGTGACCAGAACAATTTCTAAATAGTCACTTGGATAAAAATGCCAGATTCCAGCGTGCCAAGGGTAGACGAGTCACGGCAGAGACAGGCTTCTCGGGCCCTGGCCTGGGGTTGTGCGTGAAGATCTGCAAAGACCACTCGAGCACATTCAGCAACCTCCCTACCGCTCACTGTCTGGGGTAGGTAAGAAGCCTGGTGTCCGTTCTGACATTTACAGCCTTTTCAGAAACTCATGAACTCAAAGAATTTAAGCTATTTCAGGAGTTTCAAATCCAAATGCTATTCTTGGGGGGCAAGAAATAAGGGTAAATGTATGGGACCTGATGTAAGTTAACATCCAGTGATGGGGCCTGTGGCGAGCTACAACATGCTAGCCGCTTCTCGCCAAATGCAAGAAGCAGGCGGCCAAGTGCACATTAAAAAAAGAAAACTCTGCTGGCCAAACAAGAGCCTGTAAGCCAACTTAACAATGGCTGAGCTAGGAGATTTCCAGGCGCACCTGAAGTCTCTGGGTGTATCACTGGCTAGTGGGGGAGGCTGGGGCATCAGGGGTTCTACCAACAAGAGCTGGTTTTCATTAAGTCCAGGGAGAGAATGGAATTCAGAAGCTGCTTTTAAGACACTGAGGAGACTGCAGCCCTCAGCCCCCCTCACCTCTGGGCCCTGTCAGCTCTCGTCCAACCCTCCTTTGAAGCCTACTCTACCCTGCAACATTATCACCCTGTGCTGAAAAGAACGGAAAAGCTCTTCTCATCCAATCATGGGAATGGTTCAATTTCCACATTCTTACTCACTCAGAGGAAAACTGACCCAAACCCACCAGCAGAAAATAATGTATAAAGCAAACCATGTCTCCAAAACAGATTCAGTAAGAGTACAAACAAAACGTTAACACCTTTTAAAACGACTGAAGGGGGCTTCCCTGGTGGCGCAGTGGTTGAGAGTCCGCCGGCCGATGCAGGGGACTCGGGTTTGTGCCCCGGTCCGGGAGGATCCCACATGCCGCGGAGCGGCTGGGCCCGTGAGCCATGGCCGCTGCGCCTGGGTGTCCGGAGCCTGTGCTCCGCAACGGGAGAGGCCACAACAGTGAGAGGCCCGCGTACGCATACGGCAAAAAACAAACAAACAAACAACTGAAGGAACAAAAAAAGATTGCTACCAAAAACAAACATCATAGGAGATTCTCCTCTCAATACAAGGAATGATTCTTCAAGATTTAAATTGCAAGCAAAGAAACACACTAAAACAACAACACAAACGCGTCTTCCACGATGTGGGAGGTATGTTTTGGTTCTGGAAGAAAAAAACAAAAAAACGCAAAGGTTCAGGTACTACCTACCACCCATGTCAATGCCTCAGAGCAGCCTGGGCACCAAGTGGAATGCGGGATGGAGAAAATGGATTCTTCCACTCAGGAACCTTTAGGGCTCTTCTTCCCTCGGCCTGGCACACAGCTCACAGGAAAGAAGCCCTGAGGGCCACATAGATGCCCTGTCCTCCCTTTTCCAATGCAGGCTTAGTCTTAGGGGCTCCTGTCCCACAGGAAACAAGAAGAGCCTTCCTTTCTCCTCCCTCCCCAAATGCCCGCGCAGCTTCCTAGGACGCCCAAACTCAAAGTGTCATCATTGGTCTCCACACAGAAGTTACACCTTGATTTAGTGGTGCCGGTCAGGAGGCTTAAATCTCTCGCCCATTTTGTGGTTGCTGTTCTACATTCTAAAATGGATTTTTAATCCCCACAAGCATCAAATATCTCAAGACCGTTCCTGCGTGAATTACATGGTCACTGACAAGAATGACCTGCAATAAAATGGCTGGTATGTTTTGAGATGGGAAAAATGCTCCAGGAGAAGACAGAAATCGCGTCCCATTCAACCAGCACAGCAGAGCCGAAGTTCTCACGGGAAAGAGGAGTTTCCTGAGAGAGATGAGGCGGGACGAAGTCTGGCCCAGCAGCTCTCTACAGTTCCCTCTTGCTCAAACTACAACACAGGCCGCATTGGGAAGCCAAGGCAAAAACTGAAAACAACTGAAAAGGTGCTGCCTTGTGTTCAAAATCCACACACCAAAGGCCACGTGGCTCCGGACGGAGCCCTGGCCACTGCGCAGGAAGGCAAGGATGCCGGGTAGGAGGCAACTGCGCTCTCCCATCTGGGCTGTTACAAGGATATGTGCTTCCCCTCTTCCTGTCACACCCTCAACCATTTCCCCAGGCCAACAAGGAGGGAGGACTGCAGCAGAAGCCCAGTGTGCATCCCCCAAGGGACCTTTCAGCGCCCGCCCTCAAGCACTGCCTGAGGGTGAGGCCAGCCTCTATTCTATAGGCCCAGAAACAAGCTGACTTGGTGACCAGCTGGCTGGCCCCCTGTGAGGCCTTAGAGATGGGAAAGTGTTGGTTTCGCCCACAGGGGCCTCATTCCCTATTCAGGAAGCCCAGCCAAACCATTTCCAAATCAGTACCTTCAGGGGACAGGCATAGAAACATTTACAAGAGCCTCTGTGAGGCCTCGGGGCTGCTCCTTCCCTCTCGCCCTCCTTCCCTCTGCTCTGACCCCAAGTCACACTGCACACACACCACTGCTGGGCTCACCTCCCTGAGTATCTCGGCCTGTTTCTATGACAACAGCCTCCTACTCAAGAATCTATAATGGCTTCCCACTTGCCATGAGACTATGGCCAAATGCCTCACCTTAGCACTGAGATTCCTGCAAGTCATTCTAACTTCCCATGTTTCCTCCCTGTCCTTCTACACATGTATTGTCCTTATTCTACCTACAGAGCCTAGTCGCTAAGAACTCAGTCAGTCTGGATTCAAATCCCAACTTGACCACTTAGAGCTGGAGACCTTGGGCAAGGTACTTAAATGACTCAGTACCTCAGTTTCCTCATCTGTAGAGCAGGGTAATACTGCTCAGGTGAGTACAGTGGTCATGAACTGAGATGATAATGTAAAATGCCTAGAATAAAACCTGGTACATGGTATCACCCAACAGATATTAGCAATCGAAATATTCATTATTATCACACAAGTCACTTCTTCCACGAAGCCCTCCCTAGCAACACCAGTCAACACCTTCTGTTTCTCTTCTTTCTTTTCTTTTTTTAAAATCTTCTGTTTCTTAAATGTTCTATGAACAGTCAGATACTGACTGGAGTTGTTAGGGACTGTTCCATAAGGCAGGTTACTTGGAATGGTAATCAAATGTTAAAATTTTTATTATGAAGGTCATATCCTAAAATAGGTCCTGTGGTTCCCAAATTATCTTTACCTCCAGTAACAATGTTTCTGATGGGTTCATCTCTAAGAGGTACTATACATTTGTAGTTTCAGATAATGTTTCTGGGATCCAAAGCCTAATTCTACGGAAACTGAAAGCTTCTTAAGAGCACCATGGACACACTGGCAGTTCCTATCACAGTGACACACTGGGGCCTTTTTTTTTTTTTTTTTAATTTTTCCTTCCTTCCTTCCTTCCTTCCTTCCTTCCTCCCTCCCTCCCTCTCTCCCTCTCTCTCTCTTTCCCTCCCTCCATCCTTCCTTCCTTCCTTCTTTATTTATGGCTGTGTTGGGTCTTCGTTGCTGCACGTGGGCTTTCTCTAGTGGCGAGCAGGGGCTACTCTTCGTTGCCGTGTGCGGGCTTCTCATTGTCGTGGCTTCTCTTGTTGTGGAGCATGGGCTCTAGGCGCGCCATCTTCAGTAGTTGTGGTACGTGGGCTCAGCAGTTGTGGCTCGCGGGCTCTAGAGCACAGGCTCAGTAGTTGTGGAACACGGGCTTAGTTGCTCCGCAGCATGTGGGATCGTCCCAGACCAGGGCTCGAACCCGTATCCCCTGCAATGGCAGGCGGATTCTTAACCACTTCGCCACCAGGGAAGCCCCATGCTGGGTCCTTAAGCCAATGCTTGTTCATTTAAAAAGAGAATATTAAGTTACCTGAAAAGCTAAGGTAAGAAGTGGGAGATTAAACAGACCTTCAGAATAAGAGTTAAAATCTACCCTTTCAAGTATTCCTCCTCTCAAACTTCTTGTCACAAACATTTAAGATTAAACCAAGTTAAGAAGAAGAGAAGAGTGGAAAACACCACCGAGATGGAGTAGGACCTGGTGTAGACGAACAAGGCAGCCTTAGCCCTTGGTCTCCCTGCCTCCAAACTTCCACAGCACTTCACACATGCTCTCATAAGACACAACTTCTACCTGGTTTTAAGCCTCAGAAGACTTCATACTTGTCTCTGGGTTAGAAGCTCCTTTCCTCTCAAGTTTGAATGGCCCATGGCTCCCATGCAGGGCCTTACTGAACAGAGATCCACTGTTTAAAGCAATCAGAGGAGAATCTAAACTTCACAAGTTTTCACATTAGTTCCAGTATATTCCAGATCATACCACCACAGTTATAAAAGGATTACCCAACAGAAAGCTTCAAAGGGACTACTTTAACGGATAAGAATATAACAAGTGCTTCTAAAAACATGGTTGTTCTGAAGCCCTTCAGTGCATTTAAAGTAGTCTGCAGTTTCAGAATAAGGTTGGGGAGAACAAACACTTCCTCAGGAGTTGCTCCTGGCGATGCCATCTCCAGGCTTCCGGTAGGGCACTGCCCTGACCTTGCCCCCCCGACCCCTCACTCTGCTGGCCCCAGGAAGATGCAGTGCTCAGCACTAAGGCTGTGGGACAAGTGGGGTCTGGCTGGCGAGCCTTTCTTCTCCGGCTTTCCCTCCGAGGAGAGCTGCCCCCAGTGAACACACCTGCAGCTCTTCCCAGCGAACTGTGCCCCTGCAGAGGAAGTGCTCCCTGGCTCAGGTGGGGTCCCCAGATGGGTTAAGTCTGACTCATTTTTGGGTTCATTAGTAGGAAGACCACTTCCTTGCAGATACAAGTCACAATGTCTTACCATCAACTTCTGGGGGGATAAAGGTGATGTTTGGCATCTACCCGCTGAAATTGTAGTCTTTTTTGTCAATTTGTTCAAAACCTCAGAGGGAAAGGATGGTGTTATTTATTGGGCTCCCTCAGAACCCCCAACACCTCCCCCCATAATCAGGCCTACTATGAGGAAATTCCAGACAAAGGCCCTATATGTGTCTCTATCAGCATCATGTACCAGGGATACCTTTGTAGACACTGCCCAGGAAATGGCTGGAAGCAAATCCATCCCTCACCCCCGGAGACACCCACCCCACAAGTGACATGTCCAGAAAAGTAAAACTTACCCAATAGCCCACTCCTCATTACCTGTGGGATTATGTAGGCTTTACCATACTGGCCACATTAACTGTTTATATATAACAGCTGCTACTAGAGACACTGGCAGACAGCCTTAGGACAAGGGAAGAGTACAAAGGTCTATAAGAAAAGCCTACACATCTAATCAGGAAAGGCCATCAACAAGGCTAAGATGGGACTTCCCTGGCGGTCCAGTGGCTAAGACTCCGTGCTTCCACTGCAGGGGGCGTGGGTTTGATCCCTGGTTAGGGAACCAAGATCCCGCATGCCATACGGCATGGCCAAAAAGGAAAAAAGACAAACAAAAAAAACCCCAAAATGAAGCCAAGACAACACACACAACCTTCTGCACCAAAAGCATCAGATGGCATCTGTCCTTCTACCAAAGATAGAGATGGTGAAGGGTTCGCCCACTTGGAAGGAAAGCACTGAAGAGGCTTCAGGGAAGTTTAGGGAGAGCAGGTATAACCCTAAACCATCCTCTAAACTGAATGTTTCCCACACACCCTCATCGACCGTTCATCAGCAGCAGGAAGAGGTGAAGGGCTGACTTACATGCTCCCTCATCCCGTTGGCCACGGTGTTGGACATCATGATGCAGCAGATGATGACGACCAGGATGAAGTAGAGCGCGTACATGAAGCGGGTGCTCCGGGACTGGCGGATCTTGGGGCAGCAGCCGCAGCAGTAGGAGCAGCCAGCATTCCCACAGCAGCAGGCCAACTAGGAAAGGAACACAGAACATCCTCTTGGAGCCTCTCCTTCACAAACCTGCTTACCCCAGACCTCTGCAGATGAGCTACCGTTCTTCCAAGGCGTCCTGCCCATAGGACATGTGTGAACAGTTACGTGCGTGAACAAAGTTTTTCGCCAGAATTGGTCTGACATTGTCTTTAATACACATGATGGCTTGGGAGATGCCCAATACTTAAACAGAAAAGGCACACTTCACCTGAAGCACTGTGATCATTTAGACAAAAATCAATCAGGGAAGAGCAGGAGAAGAAGCCAAGAACTAGAAAAAGGACTAAGTGAAGTGGGAAGGACGGGAATACCAAGAAGTTGGGCCCAAGAAAGGGACCTGTCAAAATCCATGAGCCAAAGAATGAACTGCATTGGGAGG